>NC_092342.1:353749000-354056000 GCF_046630445.1 Rutidosis leptorrhynchoides | reverse complement strand
TGATTACATATAGAAGGACTTGATTATTTGTGGTATGTGAGTAATTGTCTATACTTGTTAATAAAGTTGACATTTGTGTGAAATTGTCTATGTTGATTGGTATGAGGGCTCGGTTCACGTTGGGAACGCATCGGGCGGGATCTTGGTTCACGTTGGAACGCATAGGGAACCATATGTGATGGTGAATTGTATGACTTGATTGTTTTGTGATATGCGGATAATTGACTATCTTTATGGATGTTATTAACTCGTATGCACATATTGTATTCACTAAGCATTTTCGCTTACTCCGTTGTTGTTTAACTTTTTATAGGTTCCGGTTTGGACAAGAAAAAGTATCATGGACGATTAGCTATTTAATGTTTTAATGTGCTTTTGGATTACTTGCTTATGGATTAGCTGTGCATGCTAGATGTCATTGGGTAGGTGCTTTGGGTGGGATAGTGATATCCCAAGAATCATGCTTTGATCTTTTGGTTGTCGTTTTGTCATTTGGGTCAAAATAACCACATTTTGTTAAAACGGGTCGAATTTGCCACCTAATGTTGTAACGGGTCAGTCTAATATCAATTATTGTAATTGTGATATAAACTTGTTAAAAATGTTGGTTTAAATACATTTGAAATGAAATATGGTTTGGTGTCGAAATGGGTGGAAAATGGGTCAAGGTACAAAATGTGGCCATATTTCTCTCTTTTGATCAGAACAGGATCCCATAGTGGGACGGATGAGATCCCATAGTGGGATTTGGGAAAAAAATAAAAATAAAATAAAAAAAATTGTCGTTTTTCGAAAATGAGTGTAGGTCATTTCAGGTGGTATCAGAGCGTGGTTTAAGGGATCTAGGTGATTTCTTGTAGAAGTAGGATTGCCTAGACTTAAACCGTAGAGATTGTGTGCTATGTGTAAATATGTGGGGCCTTAATATGTGATTGACGATTAGATTGCCTATTGCAATAGGTAGACGATTGACATGCCATGTTAGTATATTATGCTAGTTTTGTACTACATGTCTTGTGTGTTGTTTGTCGGATACGTGTACTTAGATTTGCCATGTTGAAATGTGTTACACGGATTATCGGGTAGTAGTGTGAATATGCATGTTTGAATTGCCATGATGATATTTGTTAGACGATCTGTTAATATGGTAATTGGCGGAAGTCTCTATATTAGTGTTCGGTACATGACACTTCTGGAGAAAAACACTTGTGAAAGGTCTTGTGTGTCTTTGGTCGTGGGTGATTTAGAATTTCCTAATTGCATATTCATTAAGTGTTGTGTTGAAAGTGTGAATAGGTGTGACTTAGTTCATACTAGATAGCGACGTTCCGATAGAAGATAGTAGACTACCTTTAGTAAGTAGTTAACGTGATTTGCCGATAACATGTGCTATGTGATAATTGTGAGACCTGAAAGTGTGTTAGATGATGTGCTTAGTAAGAACTTAGTGCCTATAGTTTATAGGTAGCTAAATGACATGTGTATGTGTGGTAAATGCGAATACGAATATGTATGTTTGTAATGATGTATAGCTTGAAACTGTATGCATAGTTTTGTGTAAAGAATTGCGTGAATGTCGCATTACTTCATGTAAAGTACTTCTTATGTCGTGTGATGGCGATAAAGTACATGCTTGTAATAGGGCCTGATCACCATTATTACAATCGCGTATTTTGTCAAGCGAGCATGACATATTGAGTACCGAACGGAGGAACGTGACATAGTTAGAAGAGGTTAGTAACGAGTAGGATGTCATGTAGTGATTCTTAGATTATGTTGACTTTGAGATACATGTCGAGAAGCATGTATATTAGATTAAGTAGACTCACGTTGGGTTTGGGAGCAATTTTGGAGTCATGTATTGGTTCCTAGATTGTAGTGGTCTCGGGTGATGTGCTTGTTGTTTACATCGGGTGCGTTATAGGTCGAGGAGAGTTACGGTGAATACAGACACCTAAGGCAATTAGGTGGACTCGCGAGATTGGTGAGTTTATAGCCACTCTAAGTAGCAGGTGCGTGATCAAGATTGTATGGTTGTGGTCTTCTACCGAACTAGGATGACCGACACGGGTGTGGTGAAGACTTGGATCCCGTAATGGGATGTAACAAGTCTTGTGATAGAGTGTGTGGTTAGAGAATCATGTCGTGATTCTAGTAGTGAGTCGTCTTTTGATGTTGGTGTGTCGGAGAGTCTTCGGGTCGCTAAACTCATGAGAGTGAGACCATTATGACGATGATTCGTGTTAGTGTGATTGTGTGATTGTGGGATTGTAGGGTAAATTCCTTATGGAACTTCCCCTGTATTGATAGTTGTTTCAACGTGCGGAGAAGTAAAAGTCTTGGTGTTTCCAAACAATTCTTTGGTGTGTTGTGAAGCGCTTGGCTAGGATATATTGTTTAGCTTAGGTGGATTCGTGAAGGGCGTGAGCTCGCTAGAATGATTGTAAGTTATAAACCGTAATGACTTCGGGTCATTAGGTTGCGTGTTGGGTGACATCGGATGTATGGAACCCTAGTGATCGAGTCTTTAAACCTTGATAGAGAGTGGTGGGAGTCGCCAAGACACTGCGTCAGGTACCCTTTTATATCTGCTAGTGTGATGTTCGCTTCCGATGATGATGAAGTCGTGTTGTGCTTAGGGAACCGGTGAGAAACCCTTGGGACTAGTGGTGGATGGTCGTGTTGTACGACGGATTTTAACGATTCGACAATTGAGAGACTCGAAGTTTGAGAACGTTGTAGTAAACACGTAGTATGAAGTGAAGGAGGACAATCTAAGATCCTTCGTATGCTCAACGTTGGAGCAAAGTTTGATGGCATGTGTACGATGAGTTGGGAGACGGGTGAATCTTGATGGCGTGTGTTCGATGAGTTTGGGAGACGGGTGAATCTCGTTTCTTTAATAAAGTTGGGTGTTTGAGGTTTTTCTCGGTGGGGCTCGAACTTAACGGTCGGATAAGTCGAGAGAGATGTTGAGGTGTTGATGATGCGGTCGATGCATTCATGATGACGAAGTGATCGCTCTTTCCCATAAGAGTGAGCAAATGTATGTCGGCAGTTGAATGGTTAAGTGAATGAAAGATTGAGTGGATTCGACTGAATTGTAGAATTGGTAAAGCAAGGTGGCTTATGCCTAGGTCCAGAGATGTAGGTAGAATTTTGAAGAAGTTTACCTTGTGGATAGCAAAGAGGCGGAGTGCGAGGTACGTGTTATGTAAGCATTATGTCATTGTTTGAAGGACGTTAAAGGGTGACTGTGTACGTCGGCTTTAATAGCTTGAGGTGAATTCTTGAGAATTCAGGGACTATGACCAACGATGAGAGCGGTCATGCCTGTCGGAGAGCGGTGAATTTGCAAGGTGTTATCATCTTGGCGATGTGAATGTGAAGCAGAGTTCTAAGTGGAGGAGTTTATACTACCACACGAAGAAGCTCAGTTAATGTTATACCTAATGATGTGTTGAAAAGAACCGTTCTAGACCTCAATAAGGATTCTAACTCCTATCGATGTAGAGTAACGGGGCATTGGTGTCGGACTCGAGGTCGGATGATTCGACCGCCGAGCTATGGTTCGAGAGTGCCATGAGTGAAGTTTATGTATGTGTTTCGAATGAAGAGTCCGTTCCCGTATGAAGGGCGATCAGGTGTCACAAGTAAGGGATAAGAGGCCGGTGATGACCTCTGGGAATTCTGAAGTGATTGTTTGAATGTATCGTGAAGGGTGTTTTCGCAACATTAACTAGGATGGCGTAAATCTCGGATGGTGTTTGCGAGTGATTCTGCGTTTATGCCGAGATGATTAGCGCATTTTCCCTATTCGGGGAACATGTTTGTAGGAATCATTAGTGGATTACTCCACTACGAGGGCGATGGTATGGTGAGGAGTTCTAGTTCCGATTGTCTTATATAGAGACACACGGTTGTTTGCTTGGGTACGTGGGTGTGATCCCTGGTATTGTGAGAGGTTTAATGAGACCTGAGATTAGGTTGGAATGTCGGGGTCGTCCTTACGGACGATCAAGGCAAGAGGCTCATCCGGCGTTGGTGAGCATATGTTGAGATGTGTGATGAAGTGCAACGGTTGACGAGGTGAGAACTTGTTGATTACAGAATTCTAGTATAATAACAGTTTCCATGCTAGTGTTAGGAAGCCGTCTGGCGTTAATCATTACTAAGAATAGAGAAGAAACCTCATGTAATGGGGTGGTGAATTGTCGAGAGTGTGGTGTAGTGACATTGTCCTGGAATGATTCAAGGACAAGCAATCGTGAGTAGGTTGAAGGGACTGCTAGTGCTCCGAGAATGATAGTAATGGCATTTGAGATTTCACCATGGAATGGATTAGTTCGAATGTGGTCGAGGTAGACAAATTTTACGTAAGCAGATGTGTGACTGGTTGAGTTGTGCTAGTGTGAGCCATCGAGGTGCAGAGTATTTTCGCGAAATAAATCCTTCTCGATTTGGATTAATGCAAGACTTGGTTCACGTCGGGGTGAACCTGGTAGATCACGATTGATGAGTTAGTCATGGACGTGGTTCATTGCGGGTTGTAATGTGAGAGAAATTGTAGGGATACATGGTGTTTTCCGTGTTTCTAAGAGTACATATTGGTCGTTGGGTGTATAAAATACCACTTATTGTGGTGATGCCCGTTAGTGAATGCTAGCGAGTGATGAGATCGTCGTCCTATCAAGGGGTGGTACAAACGTCGGGTCACGACTTCGGAGGGTGGTCGTGTCTAGCGAGATTGTTGAACGTGGTTCCGAGAAGTAGATAATAGGTGTGCTGGTGTTGAAATAATTACCTTTTAGTACGTGGCATGGATCTCGAGGACGTGATCCAAGATAAGTGGGGGAGAGTTGTAACATCCTAATTTTAGAAGGTGATATTTTATTATTATTGTTGTTGTTAACTTAATTTTGGTTAGAAATAGGACCAAGGGTGTAAGGTTATATGTTGGGCAGGGGTAAAATGGTAATTTTGGCATAAGATATGTCTAGTAAAAGTGCCCAAACACTCATTTTTATGCAGAAAATTAGAAATTAGAGAGAGGGAGAGATGAAGGGTGACGATGGCGGTGGTGATAAACAAGAAAGCTTCAATTACTTTCATGCAAGTTCAATTGTGGGTGTAATCAACCTAGTTAACTCTTGTTAGCACTAGTGAAGCTTTTGATTCTCCTTATTTTCTTCATCTTCTTAGTGTAATTTGAGGTTCTTTAACTTTAACTTAAGGTATGAACATTTATCTTTTAAATTCGAATTTTTATGAGACTAGGTGATGTATTGTTGATGGAATTAAGGTTTTAATTCCTTTGGAAACCCTAATTCGAAATTAGGGTTAGGGTTTATGGAATTGGGGATTTTGTAAAGATAATGAACTAGTTTAATGAATTGGTAGTTTTAACTAGTAAATTGTAAGTGGTTTAGTTTGGGTCAAAATCTAAGTCTTCACTTTTAGAAGAAATTATTGATTATGTTAAAAAAGTTTATGTGTAAGTTAAAGGCTTGTATGATTTTGGTAATGAGATAAGAAGACTTACAAATTGTAAGTCTTGTGTGCATGTCTAGAAGATGTCAAAATGGGTTTTGTGAGTTTTAAGGACAAACCTTAGTTTTAATTGGTCTTGGTTGACCAAATTGGAGTAATTTGTATTTTGAATGTGAAATTGAAAGACTCAAGTTATAAGACTTGTGTTCTTGTCTAAATAGTGTCAAAATGATTATGGGTCAATAGAGTAAACCCTAGTGAATTTGGGTCTTAAAGACTATGTATGAGTAGATTGTGATAATTGTATATGTATATGCTTATTATTAGGTGGATTTGTGCTTGATGGCGGATACGTTGACTTCTTGACCGGAAGTGTTTGTTAAATGGTTGTTGAATAGTTGCTTGAAAGTTGTTTGTTGCGTAAATTGCTCGGATTCGAGGTGAGTACAATGTGTGTTTACTTGTTAATAAGATTTGTATTGGTATGCGATTGTTTGTATTGTGGTTGGTATGAGGGCTCGGTTCACGTTGGGAACGCATCGGGCGGGATCTTGGTTCACGTTGGGAACGCATCAGGATCCATAGGGTTCTCGGTTCACGTTGGGAACACATCGGGAACCATATGTGATTGCATATAGAAGGACTTGATTATTTGTGGTATGTGAGTAATTGTCTATACTTGTTAATAAAGTTGATATTTGTGTGAAATTGTCTATGTTGATTGGTATGAGGGCTCGGTTCACGTTGGAAACGCGTCGGGCGGGATCTTGGTTCACGTTGGGAACGCATCAGGATCCAGAGGGTTCTCGGTTCACGTTGGGAACGCATCGGGAACCATATGTGATGGTGAATTGTATGACTTGATTGTTTTGTGATATGCGGATAATTGACTATCTTTATGGATGTTATTAACTCGTATGCACATATTGTATTCACTAAGCGTTTTCGCTTACTCTGTTGTTGTTTAACTTTTTATAGGTTCCGGTTTGGACAAGAAAAAGTATCATGGACGATTAGCTATTTAATGTTATAATGTGCTTTTGGATTACTTGCTTATGGATTAGTTGTGGATGCTAGATGGCATTGGTAGGTGCTTTGGGTGGGATAGTGATATCTCAAGAATCATGCTTTGATCTTTTGGTTGTCGTTTTGTCATTTGGGTCAAAATAACCACATTTTGTTAAAACGGGTCGAATTTGCCACCTAATGTTGTAACGGGTCGGTCTAATATCAAGTACTGTAATTATGATATAAACTTGTTAAAAGTGTTGGTTTAAATACATTTGAAATGAAATATAATTTGGTGTCGAAATGGGTGGAAAATGGGTCAAGGTACAAAATGTGGCCATATTTCTCTCTTTTGATCAGAACAGGATCCCATAGTGGGACGGATGAAATCCCATAGTGGGATCTGGAAAAAAAAAAAATTGTCGTTTTTCGAAAATGAGTGTAGGTCATTTCACACTTAATGATGTATTTGTACTAGTAAAGAATCATATTCTTTCTATGGATAATTTGCCAAAATATTAATAAAGTCTTGTATATTGTGAAATAAATTTAGAAACAAAAACAAATGAAAGTAATCCTACTGCTTTCTTTGCCAATTACGACAACAAAAACAACCGGATACAAGAACACAAGAAGCAGGACAAAGATTCAAAGGATGATAAGAAGTATATTTTATGTGATAAGCAGGAGCGTCTATTTAAACAGCAGAAGAAAAAACAACAAAAAGTAAAATACCTTGGTGCATGCATGTGAATGGGTAGAGCCGTCAATAAGCCACGGTGGGCGTCAATGGTCAAGCATGCATCACTTTGATTTCTGATATTAAGGAATTGGGTGTCTCCTGCTTGTGATGCACTCACAATCTGAAACAGAACATGGTGGCACAAGGTGAAACTAGATTATTACTCGTAACTTTTAAAAGATCAAAAAACCACATGGGCAAATTAATTAAAACAGGTAAGTGGGACTAATAAGTCACTGATCAGAAGGAATAACTTCAGTACAGCTTGAAGCGAGTTGGTGCTATCAGATACCCTTTTGGTAACTTCAGCATTATTTATACAAATGCATGATAAGTATGTCAAATACGATCAACTATCATGTATAATTTCAATTTCAATAACAATAACTTGAACTTTGTCAAATCAAAATGATCTTGGGAGATTTTACGAATTACAAAATACACTTTGGGTGACTTTGGACTTATATAAGCAATTGACCTACTACTTTCCTTGTAACTATATTTTATTATGTTACCCATTCGACACATTCTACTATTATTATTGTCATATAACAAACAAACAAACAAAAACAAAAAACAAAGTTTAAGATGCTCTTTTACCTTTTTGCTGGATCTAGTCCAGGATTCCCACAACCCGTTCTATACCGCCAACTCTTTCTACTCTACAAGTGTGTGGTCAGTCGGGTAACACAAGCAAGCCTGGAATAAGCAAAATGACTATTAAAATACAACCCAGGAGGAATTCATGGCCACCATAACATAATCTTTAAAGAAATTTATAGGGTGGTATCGGTGACAATATTTAAACTATTTAACCAGCTGGCTGATTTTAATCAATAAAACGATAATTTTTCCAACAGTTACAAAGTAATTACACTGACGGTTGCAGCAAGTTAGTAACATATAAAATTATCAGGGGGAAAACGGCATAGAATTAGAATCTGATGTGAAATGAATTGAAAAACAGAATGATACTAAGCAATGGACAGATCTGGTACATTAATACAAGAACACCAAAAAACAGAAATTGAAACCTGCTGAGTTGTAGATTAAAAACGACAAATAAGATAGGAGAATCCACCACTTTAATCTATAAAGGATGTTAACCCATCGAGATTAAAGATAAAGGAAACACTTCAAACCACCAAGATTCAAAGGCCCATAGAGAAAAATGAAGATTTAAGGTAAATATAGCTTGAACTCCATAAAATTCATATTCATCGAAAACTGCCTGTTACATTCCATCAACTTATCTTTTATAGAGGAGTCAGGTTTCTAGATACTTCTATTCCTAGTCAAAATAAAACAAAAGCTGAAAATAGTCAAAATAAAACAAAAGCTGAAAATGGTTTGTTGGAAATGTTAAGTGGTTGTTACATGGTACAACAATGTTCAACCAATAGTACAACAAAATAAGGAATCAAATCTGTTGGGACCCCACTTGGGACCACTTTTGATGTCCCCATTTTCTACACATCTCCTATTGCTAATTGGTCTCTATCTTCCTTCATACTTGATTGGTTGGCTTCAAAGCTTCATTTCCAACTAAAAAAGCATAACTAAAACTACTACAATCACACACATTTATGTTGCATATCGATACAAACATAAAGCATGTGATTTGTTTATTGAAAGCAGCTAAAATAGAAATGGTAATGGCCTAAACCCTCCATTTAAGTAAGGTGTATCCTTAGTTGAATTTAGGGTCACCAAACAACGTCTCAAAAAGGAGACATAGCAGGTATCACAACCATAGCTTGACTCGTATCCATCGCCAAATCGGGTTCTTATATAAACGTTTCGAAATACAAATAATTTTAAATCTTGTAGTTCACATATTTTGAAATTAATTGACTTCATTAAAATCTTGAAGTGCTTACCCATCAGGTAGGTGTTCGAATATCAAACCATCTGACAAAACCGTCCACAAAGCCAGCTGCATATTGGCCACCGTGAACTTGAAAAGCGGCCTAAAAGTCTAAAACCAGCAATCAAATAATAAACCATGCCAATAATTTTCCAAGAGCATACAGTTTACACGCCAAACTATATATATTATATCATATCATATACAACTAATAAAAACCTAGTATCAAATAATATCAGCCTACACTAGTTGACATAAAGAACGATAGTTCTATATATTGACCCAATTGGAAAACATTACCAAGGTTGAAATGCTGCAATCTAATGCTAGAGAAATAATCCAGATCCCACACCATGGTCGATAAAATTTTACCGGAAGCAGCATACTGCAATCAAATGATCAATGTAATGAAGGTTCTTATTTTACATGTTTAAGGAACCATATTGTTTGCTATTGAGTCTTTAATTGATCAATTATCAAAAGCCACATAAGTATAGAGTGTGTTGGATAAAAGGTCAATAATAAAGGACCATTTAAACAGACTATTCTCTAAGTTTTACTGATTACCGATATTGTTAAAACAGATAATAGTCGTCCCTTACTTTTCTCCATGTGAGTTTCGGTTTTCACCATTTCAGCATATTAATCAGCGGGACAAAGAAACAGGAGAATGCCAGCCCTCGTGCCAGGTCATCATTACCTTCCTTGTTAAATATAGCAGTTTTTTGGTAATGTCTCCTCCAACAACTTCGGTCTTGATTTCTTTACAGCCACTTAGATATAATCTCGAGAAGCTGCGAGTAAAAGAGTGAAACAAAGAGAGTCGATAGTGAGAAAAACAAAGATAAAATAAATAGTGAGGTTATATTTTGTAATCACATTTCGTAAAATTCAAATATGGCATGATCAATAATCCAAAGTATGATCTTAACTCTTCAGACTGATATATCATGCTACTTTATTTTCGCATCATTATAATTCTGGTGTATATGTAGAATCACCAAAAACGAATAAGATGATGCTAACAATATGAAATTGATAGGAATGTTTAACGGGATAAAACCAACACATAAGTAATGATATGTGCATAATCCAAAGTTTTAATTCTCTGTAGTATAAATAACCAACAAATGAAAATTTTCTTATCCCTTGCATGTTCAGCTCATGGAAAATAACTTGTATTTAAACACATACTAAGCAATGAGAAACCAAGACTTCTATTATCTTCATGCAATGGAAATCGAGTATAGTATGAGAAATAACCCAAAGTATGACCTACCTACTTTGGGCTATACATCATACAACTTCACTTTGGCATCAACATACATTGTTGGCAGTGTCTCTTTGGCCAATAACCTACTATTCTTGATGCATGCCCGTTCTTAGCTAACAAGATACATTTATGTTAGTCTAACTTTAGAAAGCAGCTTGAAGTAAGCCAACACTTTACAAAAACAATGAAAGTATACAATAAATCTGAATGCACACTTCATCAAGTAAAAAGGTACTAAAAAGACACCACATCCAATTAATATGGGTTAAATTTGTTTGTCCATATATACACTACAAAGCATGATTGATATCACACGACACGATCAAAACCTACAAAATCAATATCATGCACTCCAGCTATATAACAATAACAAACCTCATAAAAACTTAGTCGATTAAAAGGTAAGTTCATTGTACTAAACTATATTTTTAGGTTTTAAAAGTGGGAAGTGATTTTCAGTTTCTTCACAAGGAATCTATTACTTCCTGCAACGAAAATTTATGAATATAATGGGAGGTGCAATGGTACTAAGGTAATGTGTGATGAATACTGTAAGACTATAAGTATGTCAATAAAACTATTAACTATCAAAATTTAATTACCCGAATTATGAAAAGAAACTTACTTCCACCATATTCAATATCCTTGTTGCTGGATTAGAGCCCGTGAATTCAAAAATGACCTCGCGAGTATATTCCATGTAATTACAGATGGCACAATCTCCCTAGCAACCGCATCGTTCAAATAACAAATGGCATGTGTTATCTTATTACAAGAACACAATCTCCCTACCTAAATCATAAGCCTTTCAGGCAAAATAACAAGTACGTAAATAAGGGCATTGAACAAATAAAAGTATCATAATAATCTCGGATACATTAAGACCCATTCGCAAATCTCAACAATCGGATACAAATTAAATATTCATAGCATATTGTTAAATAAAAAGATGCAACTATTCAATTCCTACTAATTAATCAACTACACGTACCAAAAGATAATACCCCCTACTAATAAGCAAGTGACCCAAATTGTTAAAAATATTATTAACTAAAACACATTGAAACAAGATAAAACATTGCATTGGCAAGTTTTTTCCTTGACTTGGATTTTACTCCATCCAATGAAATCAAGTTAAAACATTACATTGGCTGATCTTTCTCGACTTGTTTTTTCTTCCATCCAATCTCGAGAAGCAGCAGACATCAAAAAAAGGTGAAACCAAAGTCTCCACGTACTGTATGCAACTCATACAATCCAACGGAAAGTATTGACTAGCCGAAATGATGTTAAGCGTTTCATAAGAGCCTTTTGAAATATCGTAAATAATGAGTTGCTTGTAGAAGGTATCCACCACAAGAATTTTTCCGTCATCCAAAATATTAAGAGTGTGGTAAAAGATGCCCCGATCAAAATGTAACGTGAATGAATGCATCTTCTCCCATGGGCTGTCAATGACGTGTTCCTTCCTCACCCACAACTCGAATCTAGATGAAGTTGTCATTTTGAGCGAACAAAGGCATCCATTTATTGTACCTAGATTTTCAATGAAGTTCGAAGCTTCGGGTAGAATTAACTTAGAAACAACCATATTTTTAACATTGCAGACAGTTAACACATTTTTCTATTTAATCCAATATAAATATCCATTTACAAATGTACCGATAGAATGATGAAGAATAATGTACTTGATGCCATATTTTTTCAAACTCCGAGAGCTCCATGTATTCCTTTTAAAGTCGTAGACCTCATAAATATCAGAATGTAGTTTAAGCCTAACGATTTTTAAGTGACTAGGAGTATCACTACTGTAGCCAAATCCATATCCATCTTTATAAATAATCGGAGTAGGAGGATCTGGAAGTTTTCTGGACTCGCCAGTAAAAGGATTGTATAAAATGAAAGCTTTGATTGTTAGGATTAAGACTAACCCATTAATGGATCCAATAAGTCTAGTCCATGCATAGTCATAGTCTGTGTGACTTTCTCTACTTTTCTGTGTGACTTACTTGAACAGGATCTGTTCTATAGGCTCGTATCTCTAGGCTCGTATCTCTGTATGACTTTCTCTACTTTTCTGGGTGAAGAAATGACTTGTTTTTATTCTCGGATAAAGGAAGGATTGTCTACATCTCACCTCCCCCATACACCACTCAAGTGGTATTGGGTACTGTTGTTGTTGTTGTTGTTGTTGTTGTTGTTGTATGCATAGTCATAGTCATCATCAGGTAGGGGGTGTTCGAACGGATAACAACGCTTGAATATCGAATCTGTACTCATGTTATTGGTCGAAATATTACCATCTATGAAGTCAAAGGTTTCCCTATTAACGTGGAGAATGATAGTAGGTTTACGTGCTGCTCTCAACTTCATAAAGTAAGGGTCCATAAGCATACAACACCAATTCTTGGATACGCACCGAAACCTTACCAATGGCTTTACTGGAAGCCTCTCCAGTATATTGAGAACAATCTCATCAGGTAAAAAGTCAACAACGGCCATCAGAAAACGAAATAACTGTTTTCAATGGGTGTGCACCGCGGAATAAACAAACAATGTCTACACAAAAGAAAAGCAAGTAATCGTCATCATCATCATTATATGTTATATATCTAATAACCTACAAGAAGAAGATGTGACAACAATACTCAATCCCATGAATTTTCATGTGAGGTATGAGGAAGGTGAGATATAGACAATCATTACCTCGTACCTAAGGATAAAAGGGAAGTCATTTCTCCATCCATCCAGGGTACAGAAACCCATTTGTAGAGTGAGTCATCCCTCCCTCTACCATAGGGTAAAGAGACTACTTCCACATGGACCTCTGCCCAAAAGTAATACTCAATACGTCTCAAAATTATTGTCCCAGTTTGACTTTAGAAATCTTTCTTTTTCAACTTTGACTTTAAATATCTTTGTTTGTGTTATAAAATACTTGATGAAAATTATACCAATGAGCTACTCGAGCTCGACTCGTTAAAAGCTTGATTCGATCCGAGCCTAAATGAGCTCGAGCTCGAGCCCGAGCTTGAACATATTTTGAAGATCTTTTAGTAAACGAACTCGAGCTCGAGCTTCTACATACGAGCTCGAACACGCTTGTGAGCCTACACGAGCCTAAAATCAATATTTATTATTACTTTTTATATAATATAGAACCCCGTATAAAACTAAATAAAGATAAGCGATTTTATATATAAACGAGCGGAACACGAGTCAAGCTCGAGCTTGTAAGATATCAAACTAAAACTAATTAAAAATAAGCGATTATATATATAAAATGAGTCGAACACGAGTCAAGCTCGAGCTTGTAAGAAACGAGCCAAACTCGAGCTTAATATATTGAGCTCGAAATCGAGCCGAGCTCGAGCTCTGTAAATTTTAACCGAGTCGAGCTCAATCTCAGCTGGACTCGTTTACACCATAAAACTTTATGTAAAATATTAAATTTCACCAATAGTAAACAGAAAATGTTGCTAACAAATGAAAATAACAATAAAGAGCAAAAAGTCGCTAACATTTACAAGAAAGAAGAATCTAAAAGTCACCAACTTTTAATTTGAATTACGTAAATTTAAATCACCTATAACGTACCTATTAACTCGAGTTTCCTCGTAGCAAATTTGTGATCATACATACAACTTAATTGACCAAATCTTGAAATAAACATAGAAAAAATAGAGGATAAATAATTTACCTAGGTTAGGGCTACGGCAACAAAGACGCAGTGAGATTTGGGGGGATGGTTTTGGCATAAACCCTAGATTAAATTTAAATTAAATTACAGTAATAGATTAATAGATACACGATGACTTGTTTTTTCTTAAAACGGGTATGGGCCAGCTAGCCTAGTATCTTTATGATTTGCATTTTGTTTGTAAGTTGATTGTTAGCCCCTTACTACTCAGCCCAATTATCTTTTTTTTATGGGATTGGCTAACTCATGCTCTAAGAATATAAGCTAAACCTCAATTAATGCACTCAAACTTTCTAAAATTAATATATAAATTTAATTAATAAACTCAACAATTTCCAATTATACATATATATTTATTGAAATTCATATCATTCATGACAAGGTTTGTACAATAAATAGTTCTTATCTGATGCCCTTAACGCACAAGTTAGATAATCCAATTTATTAATTATATTAGAAACTGATATATAAACATTAATGAGAAGTTAATCAAGAGTATAATTTGTTTATCGTGGAGAAAAAAATATTTGTAGATCAAACTGAGCTCTCTATTGAAAAACATCACAAATTATCATAACGGTTCGACCAACTTTAGAAGTTGGCCATTAATTCACCATGCAGTAACCAAATTGACCACATTATGATGCAATGAACATCGTACCATGTCTCTGCACATAACAAATTGTACAAGGTCGCAAGGAACTTTGGTAATATTAGGATTTGTATTTGAACTAATAATCCTAATATAGCAACGATAATCAGTTTTAAACCACACATCGAAACAACTCCATAGATCACTACTGACATAGGTTGTTGGATAATATTGAAAGCTAAAATTTTTTTGCCCGATCTATGCATGTGAAACGACCCGTCAAAATCGCTGTTGACGCGGCACGTTAATCATTGATTCCACAGTGAGGTTTTGACCTCTATATGATACGTTTTGATAAAATATTGCATTCATTAAATAAGTGACTTTCTAAACATAGAAAGTTATAAACATGTGAGCGAGTGCTTAGGTATAAGCAAAACCCCAAAATACATAAGTCTTTAATTTACAGGTTAACATCACAGTCCAATTATTTATTACACAAGCAGTTTTATTTTGAATGCAATAAACTTTGTACAAAGCATGAGAGACTCCATGCAGGCAACAAGCACATCACAGCGGAAGCATTCTAAGGACCTGAGAATAAAACATGCTAAAAAGTCAACACGAATGTTGGTGAGTTATAGGTTTATTTGCTCGAGTCATAAACATATATAAAGATAGACCACAAGATTTCATCAAAAGTTTATCAATAGATTCTACGTAACAGAGCACCCTGGTAACTAAACTTAACGCTATAGTGATAATTACCCCATTCGTTTTAATACACGCAAACCAACGTGTCTTAAACTCAAATAACATACGTCTGTTAAAAGGCTAGCGCTCTAGCTCGGACGGGGATGTCAAACCCTATGGATCCATATACAATTATTCTCGCCCACCAGTCCATATCCTATGAACTGGCAGCTACTAGTTACCAAAGCTAAGGGATTTTCGGTTTAACTCAGTGTAGAATTTAGTATGTACTTGTGTCTTATTGCGTTTAAAATAAATTGCATGTATTCTCAGCCCAAAAATATTTAAAGTATTTAAAAAGGGATCTATAACTCACAGTTCAATATTGAGACTCAATATTGTAGGCAAATTGCGTAGACGTAATGATGGTAGACGACTGTATGGTTGGCCTTGGATTCAAGAACAATACCCCGAACAATACCCAATATTTCATTAGCTTAAAGCGGTTTGAAACCCGAATTAAAAACACCCTCGTATATACCTTATTATTATTAAATTTAAATTTAAAATTATAATTATAATATAAATATAAATAAAGATTATAGAAGAAGAAAAAAGTGTGAGGAAATCCGTCGAGCAAACTGACCTTTTATAATACTTTTGCATTTACTGTAACTCATGCGATCGCATGAGTTTTCAGTGTTTTTGTCATGCGATCGCATGGCCGCCTTTTCCGTTTTTGTTTGCCAGTTCGTCGACATCAAATAGTGTTTCACTGTAGCAAATAGTAGTACTGTAGCCAATAGTGTTTACTGTAGCAAATAGTGTTTACTGTAGCAAATCACTGTAGCAAAGTCATTTTCACTGTAGCATTGTAGCAAAATACGGTTTCACTGTAGCAAATAGTGTTTTACTGTAGCAAATAGTATTTTACTTGTACATCTTATAATATATATATATTTATATGTATATTTACATAATATTAAATCATATAGAGAGTTGGTTTAAATTAGTCAAAATTTTCCGGGTCATCACAGCATGAGTCCAATTGAATTAGTCCAAGAGTAAAAGAAGTGCATGTGGGTTTTATTTGAATTGTTCATCCATAATCCAGAATAATCGGCAGTTTGCAAGCATACTCTTTATTATTTCCTAAAGTTCTAGCTAGTAGTAGATAAATATTTCATTATTAATAGAACTTCTAGAATATACTAAATTAGTGGAGTCAATTGGTTATAAAGCATGCACATAGTGCTTATTTACTAGGAGTATTTTGTTACTTTATGTTACTATAAATATGTATATGTATTTGTATTTGTATGTTGGTTATTGAATGAATGTAGAGAATATTAGCAAGATGTAGTTTCTTTATTTTTTGCTCTTATATATTTATTTTATATTTGAGTGGTATATAATAAAAGCAAGAATGAACAAATATGTTTCAACAGAGGTCAGTAAAGCATATCACAAACAACTCAATAAAAATTTGATATTCTATTTTCAGATCATATGATGATTTATTAATGAGGAAAAAGCTCAGTAATTATATAACTATTGCTTTATGAAGAACAAAAACAACTTTCTCTATCACGGGTATAGTTGTAGTTTTAGATATCCAACAATCCTATAAAGGGAATTGCAATACCAAATTTCAAATACTTAAACTTTCAGAAACCTTTCACATCTTCAATAAGGAAAATTTTTGTCTCATGAACCTGCAATTACAAACACGGGATAGTTTGTATGACTAATCGATGGGGTAAGGGCAGTAGCATTACCTCTTCTTATTCATCAGATGATGCTTCTGACTCTGTGTGCTCGTAATATTCGTTGTGTAGACCCTCATCATCTTCAACCTCCTCTTAAATTACAACAATGTCATCCTCATAGCCATATCCTCCATCTTCTTCATCAGTCCTGGTAAACCTAACAAAAATAACAATAACAACCTTTTATACCTTTATAAATACATTTACATAATAAATTTACAATACTATTCAATCTTTACGTGATCATGGCTTCTAGAAACGTTATTTCAGTCCCATCATTATATTTTTTAATGATAAAAGTATATATGACACCCTTGACATCACTACACAAATTTAATTACAACTTTTTAGCGTTTATCTGAGAATAAAACAAAGTCTATTAATAGTGGCTTACTTTGTTTCCTCGTTATAAGAAATAAGCCCTAATGAAGGTATAACTCATACACCTTGTTAGATATATTCCCGATCCTATATGTCAAAATCAGATCAAATCACAAATCAGCTTCTATCTGTCACATATGTTCAAGTTTTGTAAAAAAAAAATCTTACCATCTCTAGTTGTTGTCGGATGTAAACAAGCAGATCATCATCATATCATCATCATCTCCAGGATGCGGATGGGAAGCTTGCCAAGCCTACAATTTATATACATTATTTGAGTAAATTATGTTTATTTTCACACTTCAATACAATTTATTTGAGAACAATTAGTTATCCTCTAGAATTATATAAAATAGATTTTATCTAATCATTCAATCTTATCTCTAGTTTAAAATTATCTTAGCTTTATCCAACATATTATTTATTATATAAATGAAAACAAAACAAAAAGTCTCTTTATAAATGTATCATCTCTATAAGTCTCACTCACTTCGTGTAACACTTGCAACATGTACTTTTAATGAGATTTTATTTATTTATTTATTTATTTATTTATTTATTTATTAATTAATTATACACATATAAATAAGCAAACCACACTAAATTGTCTTATTTATGGTGGAAAATATGATCCTTTTGAACGATAGGTTCTTCCTTATTTAATTTATATGACACAATGTCATAAGCTGTCTCTAATCAACAACAATTAAATTCATTTAATTACGAAAACAAATTTACTCCTATTATTTCTTAGAAAAATAATTAATGTGACCCCAAGGGCTATGTTTAACCATTCCATATACAAATTAATTTCATATTTATAGCTAATTATTGTCGTGAATGTGACAACCCGGGAATTTTCGACTAAATTTAAACTCAATCTTTAAATGATTTCGACACGATAAGTAAAGTCTTGTAGATTGAATCTCAAAAACTTTGAACTGTGATCATGTATACATTTGACCCTTGACTAATCCCGACGATTCACGAACAATTGTTTGTAAATAAATAGGTATATATATAAATACAAGTGTATATATCAATTTGAAATTGTAAATTATAATTTAAACATTTGAGTAAAATAAGACATAATAAAGTCATATTTTAAATCTATATATATACAAAGTATATTAAGTGTAATAAATAAATGACTGTAATATTAAATGTAATTACAAGTTGGAAGTATAACTGTTATAATAATATTATTATTACATTCATTATTACTATTAATATTAATATTAAGTATTATTAATATTATTATGGTTGATATAATTATAATTAAAAGGTTTGTGATAAAATCCATGGTAGTACATTCCCACTTCCATTGAGGAAACTCTGGTTGTGTCAGCAGTCCTGACGGTTTCTGATGTTCAGCCTTGACCTTGGCGCAAGTCAGGCACTTTCCAACATAAGTAGCAATGTCGGCTTTCATGTTGGGCCACCAATAGAACTTCTTGAGATCGTGGTACATTTTCCCGTTTCTCGGGTGAATTGAGTACCTCGTTTTGTGTGCTTCATCCAGTACTAGTTGCCTTAGGTTACCATGTTTTGGTACCCATATCCTACCAGCAAAATACAGGGTTTCATCGGCTTTTACTTCAAGTTGTTTTTCTAACCCTTTGCTCATTTCGCCTTTTTCATTTTCTTCTTTTAAAGCTTCTAACTGTGCTGCTTGAATTTGCTTTGTGAGATCGGTACAAATTGTAATGTTCAAAGCTCGGACCCTAAGAGGTTTTACTCTTTCTTTTCGACTTAGGGCATCAGCTACAACATTAGCCTTTCCGGGGTAGTAACGGATTTCACAATCGTAATCTTTTAACAACTCTACCCAGCGACGTTGCCTCATATTGAGTTGTTTTTGATCAAAAATATGCTGAAGACTCTTATGGTCGGTGTACACTGTACACTTGGTGCCATATAGATAGTGTCTCCATATTTTGAGTGCAAAAACTACTGCTCCAAGTTCCAAATCGTGCGTCGTATAGTTCTTTTCATGAATTTTTAGTTGTCATGAGGCATATGCGATAACTTTTGTGCGTTGCATTAATACACATCCTAAACCTTGGCGCGAAGCGTCACAATAGATCACGAAATCATCATTTCCTTCCGGTAATGACAAAATGGGTGCAGACGTTAACTTCTTCTTTAATAACTGGAATGAGGATTCCTTTTCCGTGGACCAATCATACTTCTTTCCCTTTTGAGTCAATGCAGTTAAGGGTTTGGTGATTCTAGAGAAATCTTGAATGGATCTTCGGTAGTAACCAGCAAGACCTAAGAATTGGCGGATTTGTGTTGGAGTCTTCGGTGTTTCCCATTTACTAATGGCTTCGATCTTGGTAGGGTCAACTTTAATTCCATGTTTACTGATAACATGGCCCAAAAATTGTACTTCTTGTAACCAGAAATCACACTTCGAAAATTTTGCGTACAATTCTTCTTTCTTGAGTATCTCTAGTACCAGTCTTAAGTGTTGCTCATGTTCTTCCTTGTTCTTCGAGTAAATCAATATGTCATCAATAAAAACAATGACAAATTTGTCTAAATACGATCTACAGATGCGATTCATTAGATCCATGAATACTGCTGGAGCATTAGTTAATCCAAAAGGCATGACTAGAAACTCATAGTGACCGTAACGGGTTCTGAACGCGGTTTTAGGAACATCTTCTTCCTTCACTCTCAGCTGATGATATCCGGAGCGTAGATCAATCTTAGAATAAACACTTGATCCTTGCAATTGATTAAACAAATCATCAATCCTCGGTAATGGGTACCGATTCTTGATCGTTAATTTGTTTAATTCTCTGTAATCTATGCACATTCTCATAGATCCATCCTTCTTCTTGACGAACAGAATAGGAGCACCCCAAGGTGAAAAACTGGGACGAATAAATCCACGGTCCAATAATTCTTGTAACTGGTCTTGTAATTCTTGCATTTCTGAAGGTGCAAGTCTATATGGAGATCGGGCTACAGGTGCAGCTCCTTGTATGAGATCAATCTGGAATTCTACACATCTATATGGAGGTAGCCCCGGTAATTCTTCTGGATACTCCGGGATATTCTCTTACAACCGGCATGTCATCAATGCTTCTTTCTTCAGTATTGATCTTCTTTACGTGTGCTAGAATAGCATAACAACCTTTTCTTATAAGTTTCCGAGCCTTCATACAGCTGATAAGGTTCAGCTTCGAGTTGCTCTTCTCCCCATAAATCATTAATGAAGTTTCATCCTTACGAGGGATGCGGATTGCTTTTTCAGCGCAAACAACTTCCGTTCTTGTTTTGAACATCCAGTCCATGCCAACGATTACGTCAAAACTTTCTAATTCTACGGGTATCAAATCGATTTTGAAGGTTTCACCAGCGAGATTTATTTCGCAACCATGGCAAATTTTATCGGCTTTTATCAGTTTACCATTAGCTAATTCAATAGTATATTTATCGTCTAGAGGCAATGATGCACATTTTAGTTTAGAACTAAAGTCTTTACATATATAACTTCTACCAGCACCCGTATCAAACATAATAGAAGCTAGTTGATTATTAACGATAAACGTACCCGTGACAAGATTAGGATCCTCACGTGCTTCACTGGTACTAACATTAAATGCCCTTCCACATGCGGGTTCTTTGTTCTTCTCCTTATCAGGGCATTGATTTATAAAGTGACCAGACTTCCCGCATCCAAAACATTTCTTGACATCGGTCGGTTTTGTATTTACTTCAGAAACGGTGGCATAACAATCTTTCGCCACATGTCCTTTCTTGTTGCATTTATCACAGACCACTTGGCAATAACCTGCATGATGTGTGTAACATATTTTGCAGAACGGATGGGGTCCCTTATAGTTTGGACTAGCAGTTGTCCCATCTTGTTTACCTTTAAAAGTTTCTTGCTTCTTCAGGTGAGTACTTTTGCCCTTATAGTCTTCCCATTTCCTCTTTCCTTCAGTTGTCTTGACTTCGGTAATTGGTGCATTAATCGAACTCTCTGTGATCTGGTCCATGAGTTGGTGTGCCATTGTCATGGCTTCCTGCATCGTATTCGGTTTGGACGATGTAACATTTCCTTTGATATTGATTGATAAACCGTCAATATACATTTCTATCTTTCGTTTCTCGTTTGGCACCAATTCGGGACACAACAAGGGTAGTTCCATGAAACGCTTTTCATAGTTATTGAGATTCGCGCCGATAACCTTCAGATTACGTAACTCAGATTCCATTTTTCTGATCTCGTTTCGAGGACAGTACTCCTCGATTAGCATCTTTTTCAGTTCTTCCCAAGAGATATCATATGCCATATCTATTCCTTCTGTTTTAGCATAATTGTTCCATCAAGTAAGTGCACCGTCTTGCAACGTGCACGAAGCATACTTTGACTTGTCTCCGTTCGCACAATTACTGATTTTAAAAACAGACTCCATCTTTTCAAACCATCGGGTTAGACCGACTGGTCCCTCGGTTCCACTAAATGTCTGTGGTTTGCATCCTTTAAAAGTTTTGTATGAGCATCCGTTTCGTAAGTTTGTGTTTACGGCTACTGCTTTGGCTGCTGCTTCGGCTATTGCTTTTGCTGCCTCAGCTGCAGCAATTCTTTCATTCACACATTTCTCGACTAGTTCTTCAAACTCAGCATCCGACATTTGAGACATGTTTCTTCAATAAATACAACAGAGATAATTTAATCATATAGAATATTATAGGTAAAATGGGTTGTCGATAGTTAATCGTAGCATATTAATAACATGAACCAATTATTATAAAAGCCTTTTCTTCTTATTAGCATTTTATAATTATTTCTAGGGTATTACCTACCCGTTAAGTTCATACATAATAGCTAGTACAAGGAATTAACTACTAAAATCCTAATAATATTCCACTATGAAAAATTATAGCGAGTTACTACTTTATTATGTAATAATAATAATAAGAAGTAGTAACAATACAAATAATCATTCCATGCAATTATTATTAATAAACCAAAATAATACAATACCATCTAATACCGATATTTTACATATGCATATTTTACATAACAAGATAGAGTAGCACACATAAGCAATAAAATAGCGCATGGAAGATTTATGGTTGCGAGGTCGTTTATTCAGAACTATCAGAAACTTCTTCCCATTTGGTTCTCTCTGCTAGTTGTTTGTGTGCACATGGTCCGACAGACATTCTGGCAGTGTATTTAAGTTTTGGTTGGGGTTTTGAGGTACCCGTTGCCTCAGTGGGTTTAATACAATAAGGGTGGTTACGGATCGAATGGTCCTGTTCCTTTTTAATAATTAAGGACTTTTTATTTTTGTGGTTGTTTTTATTATCTATAGCAAGTTGGAATTTCTCCTTAGTGACTTCTTTTATTTCATTAGCGAAATCCTCCTCCTCACCGATCTCGTCTGATGACGAACTATCTGAGTCATGTGTAGGAGAATATGATGACGAACTGTCTGCATCATGTATACGAGAATATGTACCGGTGGTCATGAACCGAAATCTGCCAGGCAATATATTCACAACCCGCCCGTCGGCGGTGTATCTGGCCCAATGTCCATGTTCGTTTAGAAATGGACGATCTTCGTTTACTCCAGGGATCATAGGTCCATGCCAACGATACTGTGGCTCCGGAAAACTAGAGTTGGGTGGAGCTGGAACCTCCTCTGGGTTTACCGGGAGTTGAGATTCCCCGGCTAACACAATTTCTTCTTTAATAGGTATTGGAGCACCCTTTTCAGTTGTGGATATAATAGATTCAGTGTCTGATTCTGAGTCGTACAAAATGATAGGATTAGATGAAGTCATCTATCACATAATTGAAACAACAATTACGTTAGCATAAATATATCACATATAATTTTTTGACCAAATGATAAGCAAAAATCAGTAAAAACAGATATGGTCATAGTCCAGACTCACTAATGCATCCTAACAATTACCAGTTAAACACACTAATGTAATTTCTGGTTCCCTATGACCTCAAGCTCGGATACCAACTGAAACGACCCGTCAAAATCGCTATTGACGTGGCACGTTAATCATTGATTCCACGGTGAGGTTTTGACCTCTATATGATACGTTTTGATAAAATATTGTATTCACTAAATAAGTGACTTTCTAAACATAGAAAGTTATAAACATGTGGGTGAGTGCTTAGGTATAAGCAAAACCCAAAAATACATAAGTCTTTAATTTACAGGTTGACATCACAGTCCAATTATTTATTACACAACGCAGTTTTATTTTGAATGCAATAAACTTTGTACAAAGCATGAGAGACTCCATGCAGGCAACAAGCACATCACAGCGGAAGCATTCTAAGGACCTGAGAATAAAACATGCTAAAAAGTCAACACGAATGTTGGTGAGTTATAGGTTTATTTGCTCGAGTCATAAACATATATAAAGATAGACCACAAGATTTCATCAAAAGTTTATCAATAGATTCTACGTAACAGAGCACCCTGGTAACTAAACTTAACGCTATAGTGATAATTACCCCATTCGGATGCGGATGGGAAGCTTGCCAAGCCTACAATTTATATACATTATTTGAGTAAATTATGTTTATTTTCACACTTCAATACAATTTATTTGAGAACAATTAGTTATCCTCTAGAATTATATAAAATAGATTTTATCTAATCATTCAATCTTATCTCTAGTTTAAAATTATCTTAGCTTTATCCAACATATTATTTATTATATAAATGAAAACAAAACAAAAAGTTTCTTTATAAATGTATCATCTCTATAAGTCTCACTCACTTCGTGTAACACTTGAGCAATTGTAAGAATTGCACTTGCAACCTATACTTTTAATGAGATTTTATTTATTTATTTATTTATTAATTTATTAATTAATTATACACATATAAATAAGCAAACCACACTAAATTGTCTTACTTATGGTGGAAAATATGATCCTTTTGAACGATAGGTTCTTCCTTATTTAATTTATATGACACAATGTCATAAGCTGTCTCTAATCAACAACAATTAAATTCATTTAATTACGAAAACAAATTTACTCCTATTATTTCTTAGAAAAATAATTAATGTGACCCCAAGGGCTATGTTTAACCATTCCATATACAAATTAATTTCATATTTATAGCTAATTATTTTCGTGAATGTGACAACCCGGGAATTTTCGACTAAATTTAAACTCAATCTTTAAATGATTTCGACACGATAAGTAAAGTCTTGTAAATTGAATCTCAAAAACTTTGAACTGTGATCATGTATACATTTGACCCTTGACTAATCCCGACGATTCACGAACAATTGTTTGTAAATAAATAGATATATATATAAATACAAGTGTATATATCAATTTGAAATTGTAAATTATAATTTAAACATTTGAGTAAAATAAGACATAATAAAGTCGTATTTTAAATCTATATATATACAAAGTATATTAAGTGTAATAAATAAACGACTGTAATATTAAATATAATTACAAGTTGGAAGTATAGCTGTTATAATAATATTATTATTACATTCATTATTACTATTAATATTAATATTAAGTATTATTAATATTATTATGGTTGATATAATTATAATTAAAAGGTTTTCTGATTATCAAAATAAAGATGTTAAATATAAATATGAAAATGATTAAATTAAGTGTAACTCAAATATTGTTAGTTATTATTATCAATATTATTATAATATATAATATATAAATAAGAAAATTGAAACATATAACTTGTTATTATTACTATTGTTATCAAATAATATTATTAATAAATTATTATTATTATTTATTACTATAGGATTTTTATTAGCATTATTATTATTATTTTATTATCTTTGTTATTATTAACACAAATACCATTATAAATAATATCATTATTAATATAGTTATTATTATTATTAGTATTAGTAATATTATTATCATTATTATCAATTCTATTAATATTAACATTTTTATGCTGAATTATTAATATAATTAGTAAATAATATTAATATTACTAGTATATTTAGTTATTAATAATAATAATAAAAAAATACATATATATATATATATATATATAATCAAGTAAAGAATATAGAATCTGTTAAATTCAACAAACACTGTGTTATAATTTTGTAATTATCAGATTCGGTTACAGGTTATTCTCAGTCACAATTTAGAAAAGGAAGTCTTTGATTATAAAATGTTTACTACAAAATCAGATTGAATTAAAAACCCAAACATCAAAGAAATAAAAACAAAGCTCTGTTCTTGATTCTTTTTAGCCAAAATTCAAAAACGAACCAATTATTAAAATCCAAAAATGTAGTTTTGTTAGGATTCATTCAATCAAACTATCTGTAAGTTTTCAACTTCCAACTCTTTCTATTAATTTCTAATTTTGAAGTCAAAGTTAAAATTTAAAAAGTCAAAGGTTTTGTTCATCATGAAATTGGAATTCGTTTTAAAGTTTCTGGATCAATTAATGATTCATAAAGTATATATAATTGATTTACAACACAATTCATGTTGTAATTATAACCTAAAATGCTCTAAAACTTAAAATTCGATTTAGTGTTCATAGCACTCTTAACTATGATGAGCATTAGCTTGAAATCAAATGAATTTTCAAAATGTAAAAATATAGATACATTAGGAATCAATTAGTAAAACTTTCTGCAAAAATTGAAGTTCCAATTCTTCCAATCGATCATGAAGTTGTTTTGATAATTACAGATAAATTGACGATTGATATAGTTTCTAGGAGAGATTTGTAAAATAATTCGTGAAGAAATCGTAAACTAAAAATGCTTAAAAATCAAATTTTTTTTCTTTCTTAAACTATAGCGAACAGCAGCAGCTCCAATTACCCATTCATTTTTTTATTATTATTTTTTTTACAATTAATCACATATACTCATTTTCTATGTTGGATATTTAATCCAACAAACCGTGTAAATACATGATATTAGAAGGACTTGATCCCTGGCTTGATTTGTTCTATGAGAAAGAAGATGAGAAAGGGAAACAGTTAGAACCTAGTTAAATAAATTTACTTTAAGTATTACAACAGAAAAACGAAACTGGTGCAATGGTTAAGGGTGTTGATGAATAAGCAAGAGGTCGGGGGTTCGAGCCTCGTATGTGGCATTCTTTTTAAAAAAACTACTTAGAGGGTATACACTCTTATTTTACTTCTATTACTATTATTATTATTATTATTATTATTATTATTATTATTATTATTATTATTATTATTATTATTATTATTATTATTATTATTATTATTATAGATTGTTATTGTTATTGTTATTGTTATTATTGATTGATATTATTATTAAGTATTAGTAGTATTATTAGTATTATTATCATTGTTATTATTATGATTATGAATATTATGAATATTATTATAATTCCTATAAAAATCATAAAATTTAATATTTGTTCATTAAAAAAAACTAATACTTGTATCATTTTATAAGTTATAATATTATTATTAGTATCATTACTAGTATTATAATTATTATCAGTATTATAATTATCATTATAAATATCATAATCATTATTATTATTATTAATATCATTATAAGTATTATTATGTACATTATAATGATTATTAGTACTATGTAATTTCTAAAATCATTAACATAACTAACACTAACAATAAAATTAATATATTTTTTATATATTATTAATAATATTACTTTTATTACTAATAGAATTATTATCATTATCATATTTATCATTACAAATATTAGTTGAGTATTACTATAATAACTATCTTAATAAACATATGATATATATATATATATATATATATATATATATATATATATATATATATATATATATATAAAGATATATTTAATACTTATAACATAACCAAATTTAATATTTTATATACAAAATGAATATATGAGACGTATATGTGTTATTAATATAAAAATGATATAATTAATAAATTATATATACACAAACTTATTCAATTACGATATGTATATTAATAAATATACAAATGATATAGGTTCGTGAATCCGAGGCCAACCCTGCATTGTTCAGTATTGTCATATGTATTTTTACTACAAAATACAGTATGGTGAGTTTCATTTGCTCCCTTTTTAAATGCCTTTGCAATATATATTTTTGGGACTGAGAATATATGCGCTGCTTTTATAAATGTTTTACGAAATATACACAAGTAATCGAAATTACATTCTATGGTTGGATTACTATACTGAA
Organism: Rutidosis leptorrhynchoides; assembly: GCF_046630445.1. NCBI lineage: Eukaryota > Viridiplantae > Streptophyta > Magnoliopsida > Asterales > Asteraceae > Rutidosis > Rutidosis leptorrhynchoides. The sequence goes on along the minus strand of NC_092342.1, from coordinate 354,028,275 downwards.
TATTGCCCCTTCAAGTCTGGTAACCTAAGAATTAGGGAAATGGCCCCTAATTGACGCGAATCCTAAAGATAGATCTATGGGCCTAACAAACCCCATTCTGGAATTTGGAATGCTTTAGTACTTCGATTAAATGGTGATTGCGATTGCCGATATATGGCATACTTGCGAGTATGCGGGGAATATTCTATATGCATTATGTTAATGTCGGTTACCAGGTGTTCATCATACGAATGGATTTTTATACACTTGCGAGTGTAATGTTATTTATGAAAAATGAAATCTTGTGGTCTATTAAAATGATGAAAATGATTGATTATGATAAACTAATGAACTCATCAACCTTTTAGTTGACACTTTAAAGCATGTTTATTCTCAGGTATGAAAGAAATCTTCCACTGTGCATTTGCTCATTTTAGAGATATTACTTGGAGTCATTCATGACATATTTCAAAAGATGTTGCATTCGAGTCGTTGAGTTCATCAAGATTAATATTAAGTCATTCATAGTGTAAATATGTTATGAAAGGTTATGCATATCTGTCAACTTTTGATGTCATGGAAGTTTGTCTTTTAAAAACGAATGCAATGTTTGTAAAATGTATCATATAGAGGTCAGAACCTCGCAATGTAACCATATGTTATTGTATTCGTCCTTTTGGATTAGGACGGGTCGCTTCATGTGGTATCAGAGCGGTGGTCTTAGCGAACCAGGTCTTGCATTAGTGTGTCTAACTGATAGTTGTTTAGATGCATTAGTGGGTCTGGACTACGACCGTGTCTGCATGTTAAAAGTTTTGCTTATCATTTCGTGTCAAAAATCATCTACTTATCATCCTTAGGAAATTACCTGCTTATCATTTTTAGTCTAGACACTTCTTATTGCATTGATTGCATGAATAGTGTAGAAACAAAATTCAGATCTTAGCGTATCTGTTACTGTAGACTTTATCTGACACGTTTCCTTAATTTCATTCGTAATCTACTGGATCTTCTGTACTATACATAGATATTCTATGTAATTAGAATATCATCTGATATCCGAAAATCATTTCAAAAAAAAAATTCCTTTACCTAACCGTGCAAGATGAATTCCGCCACCAGTTTAAGTTCGTCGGATTCCGATAACTATTCCGATATGGATTTTCACTCGAGCTCCGAAAACAGTGTAATCGGAATGGATCAACCGATTAGCCATCATCTATTCTGGATGAATTGGGGCTGGGTTCGTAGCCTCCTCAATCATTGGAGACAAGAAGAAGGTGATCCTTTTCATCCACCACATTGCCCTCTTGGCGAAGAACCTGAAGCACTTACCGGCGAACCTGTCTGACACACCATTTCCTCTCTCATTTCCAGAGTATCTCGTCACGATTATATACTATACCAAATTTTAGATCATATTTATCCGCTCGTCCGAACCGACAATCACCCCGGTGTAATAGAAGAAGTCAACTGGCTTCGTGCTCGGGTAGTGGCTTTGGAGAATATGGTGCAAAGGTTACAAACACCAGCAGCAGCTCCAACAGCATAACCAGTACCACCATCATCAACGCCAACAGTACCATTACCACCACCAACAACAACTGCATTGCAAACCTAAACTTCACAATCTGTCACATGAACATCAACGTCATACGCACCATAGATACCAAGGAGTACCAACAACAATGAACGATGAAGTATTAATTCATAACTTCATTGAAGAGATTTTCTGCGAAGAATATGTGGTTTCTAAAAGTTTTAAAGATTATTTATTCTACCTCAAACTGAAAATCAAATGAGTTTAATATCATATTGACTCATTAAATCCATAATTACCTCTGAAGAAAATATATATGTATATATATTTTCATAAAGATTGTAATTGAAAATTCTTTCGTACAAACTGTTAATGATGAAAATATTTTAACGGGTAGGTAATACCCGAGGAATATTTAGATTTCACATTAATAAGTTACACTGTATATCCTTCGAATCTGATTCAACAGTCATTTACTATTCTACTTACATCCACAGATATACGTATCCGTTCACAGCAGAATAATCATTTTCACTCAATTTCATATTTGGATTTTGACTTATCAAAATCCGACAAGTGGCATAATGAAGAAAACATTGGACAAAATAAAATTTGTTAGAAACGAACAAATTAACTATGAGAAATTTTGTTAAGAATTCACGCTAACAAAATCCTAGCTAACTGTTCCTAGCTAACTGTTAATTCCTTATTGTACATTTTATTTATCGCAATTTAATTATCGCAATTTATATTCTCGCAATTTTATTTATCGTCATTTAATTTCTGTTATTTATTTTACGCACTTTAAATATCGGGACACGTATACAAAGTTTTGACATATCATATCGACGCATCTATATATATTATTTGGAATAACCATAGACACTCTATATGCAGTAATGCTGGAGTTAGCTATACAGAGTTGAGGTTGATTCTACAATAATATATATACTTTGAGTTGTGATCGAGTCTGAGACATGTACACGGGTCACGATACGTATTAATTAATTCGAATATTATAAACTATATATGAACTATTGAATTAGTAACTGTGGACTATCAACATTGGACAATTAAAATGAATTAAAATATTGATTATGACATATGAAACTAAACAATTCTTCAAGTTTGCCACTTGATTTCATCCTAAACCTCATTTGTATCTTGACGATTACAATCTGCGATTCAAACCTTTCATAATTCTTGAAAATACTTCAATCAAGAAGATGAACCAACCGCACTTCATCTACGGAAGAAAAGATTGATACATATAGTTATGCACCTGAAAACATTCAGAACCTGAGTAAACGTTTAACACGTATCTGCGCTAACTCCTTTGGCGTTGTTATTACCGAAAATAATTTTGCAATTCCTTTTCAAATTAGACAGTTTTGTCACAGCTTCAGCAAATCAATTTCGACTTTTCATTCGAATAAGCTCTATTAGAACCTTGATATATAAGTTGCCTTTCGTCATTGTTACCGAGGAACCATTTATATTCCACCACATTAGCAGTAAATTTACCAGCAACTTCATTGGTTTTGGACTTTTCGAAAAATCATTACATTCAGTGAAACCCTATCGTTTACATCTTATAACGAGAATTACTATACCAATTACCGGGAATTAGAAATCAGTATTTTGAAATATCGCAGCGTTCTACATCAACAGTTATATGTATACATATAACCTTTATCTCTTAGAATTATGATCTTTCATTCTGAAATTCTGAACAGCACCTATTTTACGAATCAGTTCTTCGAATGTTAGAAATTGCTGATGAAGCAGCAAAAACTGTAAACGACCTTAACAGTCAAAAGTATGATGATAAAGAATGAAGTGTTGGAAACGCTCCATAGAAAATTTAGTACCAAAAAGCGAATTATGCGAAACTATGAAGGAGGCTATGGATAAATCACAAACGATAAACCTGCCTTCAAAGAATCCAAATGATTCAGTATCTGCTGAAGTCATTAACGAATATCTTGCTCCTAGCTCTAAATCTTTACGCACAAATCTTCATCAACATCCATCGATATTAGAAAATCTAAGATATCATCATATCTTTCATTATAAATATCCTCCATATTTCTGAAGATATTTTCATAACTGTTCTATCTGAAATCATTTATCTCTTCGCAATATCAGTATTACCTCATAAAGGAAACTATTTTAGTTTCTAAATTCTAAAAAAAAATTCGAGTTTAAATTATGAATGCTATTGAAGTAGTGTTGGAAATTGATGCATGAGTTAGTATAATATAATGACACTTGATCAACGTGATTATATTACAGTAAGTCATGCCGAGTTTCTAATGGAACATGATGATTCACAGATCATAACGTCATCATGTGCCATGTTACATAACTTTTTCATTCTGCTTAACTTCTGAACATATCAAGAAAGTATATTCTTGATAGTTCTATTCTCAGTGATTCGGGTAATTTGACAAATTAAATCGTGCTAATACATTCTTTCTTATTTAGAACATGATGTTTATCCAAAATTTCATACTTACGAATTCTGGACCGTTACTCGCTTTACTAGAGGTCGGGAGGATAATAAAAAGGCAAAAAGCTCCAAAATATAAGAGAAAATATAAAGCTCAATAACAACACGAAAGTTACAAACTGTGGATATTAATACGAATAGCAATATAAAGACATGGTATAATTAAGAATAGTATCACCCCAAGGCAATAGTAGAAGTAAACAGATTTTTTTGGTGGAAGATTGAAAAGAAGGACGACAGAAATGATAATTAGGAAAATATTAAGGATTAGAACTGGATTAAGCATTTTCATAATCTTTTGGATGTATGAACTAGGAAAGAAAGTATAGGAATGGTGAGAATAATGGAACGGAAGAGCTTAATTTATAATGGAAATATCAGACAGAGTAATCGAGACAGATCACCGTATTTAATTATAGAGATCTTAATTTTCTTATTCACCGAAGAATCAAATCTTTTAGATTTTTAAAATTTTCTTTAATCCCTTGAATTTCAGAATTCAACCCTGACTACGTCAAAAGTTAAGGCGAAACTTTATTTATTCATTTCACTATTTAAGGATAGCTTCACTCGTAAGCTTCACATAATGGAGTCGTTTTATCTATATTACTCAATGTTGATAAAACTATATTTATCAACTCATAATCGTCATGAAAACATTCTTATTGTTAGCCATGACGAACACACTCAAATTTTGGGATGAAATTTCTTTAACGGGTAGGTACTGTGACAACCCGGGAATTTTCGACTAAATTTAAACTCAATCTTTAAATGATTTCGACACGATAAGTAAAGTCTTGTAAATTGAATATCAAAAACTTTGAACTGTGATCATGTATACATTTGACCCTAGACTAATTCTGACGATTCACGAATAATTATTTGTAAATAAATAGGTATTTATATAAGTACAAGTGTATATATCAATTTGAAATTGTAAATTATAATTTAAACATTTGAGTAAAATAAGACATAATAAATTCGTATTTTAAATCTATATATATACAAAGTATATTAAGGGTAATAAATAAACGACTGTAATATTAAATGTAATTACAAGTTGGAAGTATAACTGTTATAATAATATTATTATTACATTCATTATTACTATTAATATTAGTATTAAGTATTATTAATATTATTATGGTTGATATAATTATAATTAAAAGGTTTTTTGATTATCAAAATAAAGATGTTAAATATAAATATGAGAATGATTAAATTAAGTGTAACTCAAATATTGTTAGTTATTATTATCAATATTATTATAATATATAATATATAAATAAGAAAATTGAAATATATAGCTTGTTATTATTAGTATTGTTATCAAATAATATTATTAATAAATTATTATTATTATTATTATTATTATTATTTATTACTATAGGATTTTTATTAGCATTATTATTATTTTTATTTATTATCTTTGTTATTATTAACACAAATACCATTATAAATAATATCATTATTAATATAGTTATTATTATTATTATTATTATTAGTAATATTATCATCATTATTATCAATTCTATTAATATTAACATTTTTATGCTGATTTATTAATATAATTAGTAAATAATATTAATATTACTAGTATATTTAGTTATTAATAATAATAAAAAATACATATATATAAAATCAAGTAAAGAATATAGAATCTGATAAATTCAACAAACATTGTGTTATAATTTTGTAATTGTCAGATTCGGTTACAGGTTATTCTCAATCACAATTTAGAACAGGAAGTCTTTGATTATATAATGTTTACTACAAAATCAGATTGAATTAAAAACCCAAACATCAAAGAAATAAAAACAAAGCTCTGTTCTTGATTCTTTTTAGCCAAAATTCAAAAACTAACCAATTATCAAAATTCAAGAATGTAGTTTTGTTAGGATTCATTCAATCAAACTTTCTGTAAGTTTTCAACTTCTAACTCTTTCTATTAATTTCTAATTTTGAAGTCAAAGTTAAAATTTAAAAAGTCAAAGGTTTTGTTCATCATGAAATTGGAATTCGTTTTAAAGTTTCTGGATCAATTGATGATTCATAAAGTATATATAATTGATTTACAACACAATTCATGTTGTAATTATAACCTAAAACGCTCTAAAACTTAAAATTCGATTTAGTGTTCATAGCACTCTTAACTATGATGAGCATTAGCTTGAAATCAAATGAATCTTCAAAATGTAAAAATATAGATACATTAGGAATCAATTAGTGAAACTTTCTGCAAAAATTGAAGTTCCAATTCTTCCAATCGATCATGAATTTTCGAGTCAAAGTTAAATTAAAAAAAGTTAACTTTTTTGTTTATCTTAAAATTCGAAGTTGTTTTGATAATTACAGATAAATTGACGATTGATATAGTTTCTAGGAGAGATTTGTAAAATAATTCGTGAAGAAATCGTAAACTAAAAAGGCTTAAAAATCAAAATTTTTTTCTTCTTAAACTATAGCGAATAGCAGCAGCTACAATTACCCATTCGTTTTTTTTTTTTTTACAATTAATCACATATACTCGTTTTCTATGTTGGATATTTAATCCAACAAACCATGTAAATACATGATATTAGAAGGACTTGATCCCTGGCTTGATTTGTTCTGTGAGAAAGAATAAGAGAAAGGGAAACAGTTAGAACCTGATTAAATAAATTTACTTTAAGTATTACAACAGAAAAACGAAACTGGTGCAATGGTTAAGGGTGTTGATGAATAAGCAAGAGGTCGGGGGTTCGAGCCTCGTCTGTGGCATTCTTTTTAGAAAAACTACTTAGAGGGTATACACTCTTATTTTACTTCTATTATTATTATTATTATTATTATTATTATTATTATTATTATTATTATTATTATTATTATTATTATTATTATTATAGATTGTTATTGTTATTATTGTTATTATTGATTGATATTATTATTAAGTATTAGTAGTATTATTAATATTATTATCATTGTTATTATTATGATTATGAATATTATTATAATTCCTATAAAAATCATAAAATTTAATATTTGTTCATTAAAAAAAATTAATACTTGTATCATTTTAAAAGTTATAATATTATTATTAGTATCATTACTAGTATTATAATTATTATCAGTATTATAATTATCATTATAAATATCATAATCATTATTATTATTATTAATATCATTATAAGTATTATTATGTACGTTATAATGATTATTAGTACTATGTAATTTCTAAAATCATTAACATAACTAATACTAACAATAAAATTAATATATTTTTTATATATTATTAATAATATTACTTTTATTACTAATAGAATTATTATCATTATTATCATTATTACTAATATTAGGTATTATCATTATCATATTTATCATTACAAATATTAGTTGAGTATTACTATAATAACTATCTTAATAAACATATGATATATATATATATATATATATATATATATATATATATATATATATATATATATATATATATATATATATATATATATATAATACTTATAACATATCCAAATTTAATATTTTTTATACAAAATGAATATATGAGACGTATATGTGTTATTAATATAAAAATGATATAATTAGTAAATTATATATACACAAACTTATTCAATTACGATATGTATATTAATAAATATACAAATGATATAGGTTCGTGAATCCGAGGCCAACCCTGCATTGTTCAGTATTGTCATATGTATTTTTACTACAAAATACAGTATGGTGAGTTTCATTTGCTCCATTTTTAAATGCTTTTGCAATATATATTTTTGGGACTGAGAATACATGCGCTGCTTTTATAAATGTTTTACGAAATAGACACGAGTAATCGAAATTATATTCTATGGTTGGATTACTATACCGAATATTGCCCCTTCAAGTCTGGTAACCTAAGAATTAGGGAAATGGCCCCTAATTGACGCGAATCCTAAAGATAGATCTATGGGCCTAACAAACCCCATTCTGGAATTTGGAATTCTTTAGTACTTCGATTAAATGGTGATTGCGATTGCCGATATATGGCATACTTGCGAGTATGCGGGGAATATTCTATATGCATTATGTTAATGTCGGTTACCAGGTGTTCATCATACGAATGGATTTTTATACACTTGTGAGTGTAATGTTATTTATGAAAAATGAAATCTTGTGGTCTATTAAAATGATAAAAATGATCGATTATGATAAACTAATGAACTCACCAACCTTTTGGTTGACACTTTAAAGCATGTTTATTCTCAGGTATGAAAGAAATCATCCGCTGTGCATTCGCTCATTTTAGAGATATTACTTGGAGTCATTCATGACATATTTCAAAAGACGTTGCATTCGAGTCATTGAGTTCATCAAGATTAATATTAAGTCATTCATAGTGTAAATATATTATGAAAGGTTATGCATATCTGTCAACTTTTGATGTAATGGAAGTTTGTCTTTTAAATACGAATGCAATGTTTGTAAAATGTATCATATAGAGGTCAGAACCTCGCAATGTAACCATATGTTATTGTATTCGTCCTTTTGAATTAGGACGGGTCGCTTCAATGAATAGTACTAATACCAAAATTATATAAGGAAAGTCGATATTATAAAAAGAATATTTTATGCTTTTCAATTAATTCAGCAAAGTTTTAAATCTCAAATATGGTTTGCTTAAACTTAGCCCTAAGGACTACGTTCAGCATTATCCTACTTCTTAATGGCTAGATTTAACAGTTGGTCCCAATACAGTAGATCTTTTAAAAGGTCCTCATCATTGTCATCATCCGGATCATTATTATTCGAGTCCAAGCTAACTATAATATATATTTGTGTTATATAAGTGAATTCATAATAATAATAATAATAAAATAAAATAAAAAATTATATTGACATTGTATATATGTATGTCCCCTTAGACAATAACATGCCCTATAGTCTCATCCTAGTGAAGAAATGATTGTAACCAAAATTAAAATAACATAGTGACCCGCGATAACACATGAATGTTTAAGAAAAACATTGTAAATGTTTAAATATCAATTAGTTGAATGTTCCAAAGCTAGTGTGTCTTTTAACATTTTTTTAATCTGCAAAATAAAAAAAAAAAATAGTGAGTACATTGTCGTTAACACTTCTTAATTCAATATTGAGAACCCTTAAAAGGGATCATCAGTTGAAACTAAACTACTAATTAAATACATAAACTCAAATTGAGAGAAAAATAAAACCATGTGTTTACATTTTGATACTCCAATTTTCTCTTTCATTTCTTTCTCACAACACAATAGAGTGGCACTAAAATTAAATATGATACCCATTTATTTGACGTACACTAAAAAGAACTTAGTCAAGGGAAATGGTTTATGAATTAGATCAATAGTTAAAGAAATTGGATTATGAATTGGCTCAATAGTAAAAGGAATTGGCATATGAATTTGTATGTTTGTAAATACACAATTCTCCCTATATTATATGTAAATATTTAGATTGTTATTACAATTTCATTTTAGTTGTGATTTCAATATTTGTAACTAATTTCAAAGTCGATTCTTCATGCGAAGCTTCATATTTTTTTACTAGATCATTTTTCGATTAATTTGAATTCAAGAAGATCATATCAATTGATATCAGAGCCTCTTTTCTGATGACTTTGAAATTTGAAATTGGTATCAGAGCCGCTTTTTTCATTTATATATATATATATATATATATATATATATATATATATATATATATATATATATCTATATATGTGTGTGTGTGTGTGTGTGTGAAATAGGTTCGAAAAATTACTTATAGTACTAGTGTCCAACAACAACGTCAATAATCATCATTAATCATGCACGATCTCCACTAAACTTAGTCCAACGAGTAGGTTAATATTACTATTGCTAAACTGAGATCACACAATTTAATGACTTATTTGAAAACTTATTATTCTACCGTTTTACTGAAAAATATTTCTTGAAAGTAGAAAAGGAAGAGGTTCATAACCACACACAAAAAAAAAAAAAAACACAAAAAAAATCATTCATATTCATAGTCATGGTGTTGACCCAATAAGTAGAGCATTGATTTTATATAAGAAATAAGGATTAATTAATATCACTCAGAACAAGTGTCGAACTAATTATTGCACAATGGAAAAAATGAAAACTTTAATTATTGATCAACATTTACGATTTAATATATTACATGGATCACACAAATTGAATTTTCATTAACAGATAAATATTTAGAAGATCCAAGAGAAATAATTTTATAGGTAACGATTTTTGTAAAAAATAAATAAAATATTTGAGGGCCCAATACTCGAGATGAGTCCATAAAGAGTAAATAAATACAAAAAATACTCAAACTTGTTCCTCATTACAACCTAACCCCCTAACCCCTAACATTGCTTCTCGAAGATGCTACTCAGTAACTTTCCCGCCGCTGGTAAGCATCCTTCCTTATTGATTTGACTTATATTTCACTATTTATTTATTACAAGTATTTAAACACGCGTCATCATATCATTATTATTACAGTATTTCCTTTTCTTTTCTTTTTGCAAAAAAAAAATTCATCATTATTACAGTATTCAAGACAAACATGCATAATAAAGATCTGGACTTTATATAAAATTACATAGTCTTACTTATCTAGTTTTATATTATACGCATTGATTGATCGTAAGCATACACATTATTATTACACTACTTTCAGTTTTTTGCAAAAAATAAAAATAAAATCATCATTATTACAGTATTGACAAACATGCATAATAAAGATCCGAACTTTATATGAAGTTACATACTCCTACTTTATATTATATGCATTGATCATAAGCATACCATATTATTATTACAATATTTCCTTTCTTTCTTTTTTTGCAAAAAATAAAAAAAGCATCATTATTACAGTATTTAAGACAAACATGTTTAATAAAGATCAGAACTTTATATTAAGTTACATACTCCTTCTTATCTAGTTTTATATTATACACATTGATTGATTGTAAGCATGCCACATATCTATATGATTTCTAATTTGGTCACATATTATTCTGGTTTTAAAGAAACATTGAAGTTTTGATTGGGAAATGAGATATATATGAAAATCATACTATATTATGTGTATATACACTTCAAGTATACTATTAAGAATACACAATAACAATCTAACTAACTGATCTTCAAATGATTCAAGTATACTTGAAGTGTATGCATATAAATAGTTATATAAATAAGTTTTTTTTCTTTAAAAAAAGTCAACTGGTCGAATATAAGTTTCCGTGAAACGACTTAAAGAAGGAACTTACATATACCTCAATAATAGCATAACGTTCATAAAATTATCGAGCACTCGAGGTTCGTTCGAGTAAGCCAATTTAGTAAGAAATTTTGCACACAAGTCGAAACCTTCAAAAGACAAGAAAAAACAGAGCGATTAACATCATATATATGTATATATTTATGGGATTAATACCATACATATTGTATGATAGTAATAGTGTATTTGTGTGTAGGTAATAATAATGTCAGAATTAGAAATGTCACCACATGCAAACCTGAGTTATCATGACCTAGCATGGATGTCAACTTTATAAGTATCCAACATTGCAAAGTATAGTTATCAAGACCTAAAAGCCGCCCTTGAGCGTATGCTTGATTCAGTCAGAGCTAATAATGAGACTAAGCTAGAAAAAAGAAAACCAGACTATGAATTTAAGAAACGAAAGTTTTGAAGAACTGAAAGGACAAACACGGATCTCACAAGCAAACTAGAAATATACAAAAACAAAAAAATTTCAACTGACTTGAAAAGAAAGAAAGAAGAGATGAAGAAAATAAAAACTGAACTCGAGGCAAGTGAAGCTAAGATTAAGGAGCTAAAACAACTATATTATAGAGAAAGAAGAGGAATAAAGTAAAAGGACTGAAGAATTGAAAAGCCAAGTTTCAATTCTGGAAAATTTTGCATAAGCAACATATGGTTCAACATAATAAAATAAACCTACAAACAGGTCTTCAATTGACATGATTGGGGAAAAGTTTTAATTAGAAAAGGCATTTTAAACTCATTTATTTATGAAGGATCTGACTTGTGTTGTGTTCCACGTCATAAGGGACCATTTACTTTTTCAAGAGAATATATAAAAATAATAACATAAAATAAAAACTAGTTAAAACTCACACAAAGAATGATTTTATGCAATTATTCAGAAAAATGATTCCTAAACATGTATTTAGCTAACAGAAACATGAACAACTTCTATCAAATCGATTAACCAGCTTAAATTCATGATTCATGCAAAAACAATTTTAAATCAAAATATCAATTCAAGGACTACATATTGTTATACGTAATTAGCAATTGATACAATTTCTATAACATCATATACACACTCGTCAATCACATTTATGCATAAACAACAACAAAATTAACAGATTCAATTTTAGTTCAAAATTCTTATAAACTTAAATCGGTAAATTGGAGGATCAAATCAAGTTGAAATTTGGTATGTATTTTCGAATACAGTGTGAATATGTGTGTGTGTGAAATTCTATTGAATAATTGAGGTAAATATCATCGCTCTTATTATTTGGTAGTGGTCAAATATTTGTCACTATAACAAATTTGGTATAGGCTTTGCCAGGGTGGTGGTAGTTGATAATGCTAAAAACGAACATATATTTCATAGCATTATTCCTCAAGAAAGACAAGCTTTTAGTTGCAATTGTTCTATTTACAAGTGATATTCGTTTAAATAATAAAAGGTGAAGACAAAAGACAGATTCGACGAATTGAAGACGCAAACGACCAAAAAGCTCAAAAGAACAAAAGACAATCAAAAAGGTTCCAATTATTGATAAGAAACGTCTCGAAATTACAGAAGTACAAGATTCAAAACGCAAAGTACAAGATATTAAATTGTACGCGAGGACGTTCGAAAATCCGGAACCGGGACTAGAGTCAACTCTTAACGCTCGACGCAACGGACTAAAAATTACAAGTTAACTATGTATATAAATATAATATAATATATAATTAATTATATTAATTATATATATATTATATATATATATTAAAAACCGTCGGCAGCAAGAAACTCCAAGGGTGTGAGCTGTAAATACATCTCCGCGACTCGCGGAGTTTTAAGGGCATTTTGCCGCGAGTCGCGGAGCCCCAATTTTCAACTCTGGCTATAAAGCCAACCGAATTCTGATCAAATTTCATCATCTTTTTTCTTCCTCTTCATACGTAAAACTTATATATATATATATAATTTATATTTTAATTTTAATTTTAAATCCTAATAATAAGGGTATGTTAGCGAATGTTGTAAGGGTGTAAGTCGAAATTCTGTCCGTGTAACGCTACGCTATTTTTAATCATTGTAAGTTATGTTCAACCTTTTTATATTAATGTCTCGTAGCTAAGTTATTATTATGCTTATTTAAAACGAAGTAATCATGATGTTGGGCTAATTACTAAAATTGGGTAATTGGGCTTTGTACCATAATTGGGGTTTGGACAAAAGAACGACACTTGTGGAAATTAGACTATGGGCTATTAATGGGCTTTATATTTGTTTAACTAAATGAAAGTTTGTTAATGTTAATATAAAGAATTACAATTGGGCGTCCCTATAAATTACCATATACACTCGATCGGACACGATGGGCGGGGTATTTATATGTACGAATAATCGTTCATTTAACCGGACACGGGAATGGATTAATAGCCACTAGAATAATTAAAACAGGGGTGAAATTACATTCAAGGGTAATTGGTGTAATTGTTAACAAAGTAGTAAAACCTTGGTTTACACGCAGTCGATAACCTGGTGTATTCATTAAACAAAGTATTAAAACCTTGTTACAATTCGAATCCCCAATTAGTTGGAATATTTAACTTCGGGTATAATAATAATTTGACAAGGACACTTGCAATTTATATTTATGACTGATGGACTGTTATGAACAAAAACCAGACGGACATATTAAATAATCCAGGACAAAGGACAATTAACCCATGGGCATAAAACTAAAATCAACACGTCAAACATCATGATTACGGAAGTTTAAATAAGCATAATTCTTTTATTTCATATTTAATTTCCTTTATTTTATATTTAATTGCACTTCTAATTATCGCACTTTTAATTATCGTACTTTTTAATTATCGCAAGTTTATTTTATCGCACTTTTATTATTCGCAATTTCATTATCGTTATTTACTTTACGCTTTAATTTAAGTCTTGTATTTATTTTATATTTTACATTAGGTTTTAACTGCGACTAAAGTCTTAAAATCGACAAACCGGTCATTAAACGGTAAAAACCCCCCTTTATAATAATAATATTACTTATATATATGTTTGTATTTTTATAAAAGTAAACTAATATAGCGTTGAGCTTTGTTTAAAGATTTCCCTGTGGAACGAACCGGACTTACTAAAAACTACACTACTGTACGATTAGGTACACTGCCTATAAGTGTTGTAGCAAGGTTTAAGTATATCCATTCTATAAATAAATAAATATCTTGTGTAAAATTGTATCGTATTTAATAGTTTTTCCTAGTAAAATATAAGCTATTTTATATACACCTCTGCTTTGACATCAAGTATTTTTGGCGCCGCTGCCGGGGAGCTATCTTAAAAGCCGGAAGCGCAACTCTAATATATAAAAAAAAAAAAGATTTTTAGTTACTTTTATTAAAAGTCGTTTTTGTAAAAATACGTTTTAATTATTCAAAAATATAAAAAGAAAAACAAAAATATTAGTATTTTTAAGATTTTGTTAAATATTTAAGTTTTATAAGTTTCTTTATTTCTATTTTAGTTTATAAAAATATAAATTTTATTAAACATCTTTTATTTATATAAAAAAAAACAGAAAACATAAAATAAAAAAAAAAAATAAAGAAAACGCGTAAAAATTTCAAACCCGTCAACAGAATTTCTGAACCCCGCGACTCGCGGGGTTTTCTTCTTTAATTGCCGCGACTCGCGGAGACCTTCTGACAGGCGACAGGAAGCCCTAAACCTGCATTAATTACGGTTATTATTAATTAATTATTATTAAAACCTAATTATTATTATTATTATTAGTTTTATTTTTAATTTTACTTTTTATTTAATTTAATGTATTTAGTATAAATTAGTTTAATAAAATTGTATAATTAGTAGTTTTATTAAATAAATAATATAAAAATAATATTTTTATAAAAATTGTACTTTTTACAATTTTTTGTATATTTTTATATTTTATACCTTTTTAATCGTTGTAGCGTAATATTTGTATTTTTAGCTCATATTTAATTTTAAACTTAGTTTTTGCTATAGTTATTTTTACTCCTAGATTTTTAGGCTTTGCCGTAGAATTCCTTAAGTGTTTTTTTTTCTTTAGACTAAGATTTAGGTGCTTTAGAATTTTGCGACGCCTTTTTAAGTTTTAGTTTCTTTTTAAGTTATTTCCATTTGGGATTTAGTTTTTCTTGTAAGCTTTAATATTTTTAGACACCTTTTACTATGTACCAATTATCATTCCAATTAATAATTTCAATTTGCGATTATAATTTTAAGTTAGTTATAGTAATAAGGTTAGGTTAGTTAAGTATTTTTAAGTTTTTATAAGTTTCTTTTATTTTTCCGTCACCTTTTATTTTTCAACCATTTTTTCTTTTTCAACCTTTTTCGACGAACTCTTTTTCTCTCTTATTTCTCGCTATTCTAGTTTTTAGGACTTAGAATTTTTTTCTACTTCTTATCTAAATTTCTTAAAATTACGAAAATTTATTTTAAGTGGTTAAATTGATAGACATCAAAATTTTCTGGTTCGTAGTAATAGTTGGATTTGTACGTGGACCGGGTTATTGGAGCCAAACAGTCCTCAATTATATTGAGACCAAACGAATCCTGCCCCTCTGCTGCATCTTTTGGCTATTCGAAACGTGGGCAAAATCAGAAAAGTCTATTGATTGGATAACTTATTATAATTTTTCTTTCCTTTTAAAAACTAATAGGATATTCAGTGAATGCACCGAGCAAGACGTTCATCACCTTTTGTACGTTCACCACCTGTAACTCGATCAAGACATCGTTTAACAAATATAACCGCCGTTGATTTTTCTTTAGAATCGTCATCCAGTCGACCAAGTACTTCAGTTCAAATTTCCGATAATCCATTTTTTGAACCCAACCTCACAATTGAGAATCCAGAAAATATTCAGGAACGGTTCATAGATCCTGAACCATTAAACTTTCCTCCGGAACCACCAATCATTCAAACAGAGATTGTTGAGGAACGAGCCATTAAATCAGAATCATCTAGTGATACCGATTCAACAAATTCAATTATGGAGAATCTGGAACCTTTAAGTATGGAAGACCGAATGAGAGCTAAACGCACTGGCCAAGGTCACGCAATTACTCATCCAGACATTAATGCGCCAGATTATGAAATCAAAGGACAAATTCTACACATGGTGACTAATCAATGCCAATTTAGTGGTGCGCCGAAGGAAGATCCAAATGAACATCTACGTACCTTTAATAGGATCTGCACACTATTTAAAATCCGAGAAGTGGAGGATGAACAGATATATCTCATGTTATTTCCCTGGACTTTAAAGGGAGAAGCCAAAGATTGGTTGGAATCATTACCTGAAGGAGCGATTGATACATGGGACGTTTTAATTGACAAATTTCTTAAACAATTCTTTCCTGCATCTAAAGCCGTAAGACTTCAAGCAGAAATTGTTACGTTCACACAGAAGCCAAATGAAACTCTATATGAGGCGTGGACAAGGTATGGAAAGTTATTAAGAGGATGTCCGCAACATGGTTTAGACACCTGTCAAATAGTACAAATATTCTACCGAGGATGCGACATCACTACAAGAAAAGACATAGATATAGCAGCTGGTGGTTCTATTATGAAAAAAACCGAAACTGATGCTTACAAAATTATTGATAACACTGCTTCCCACTCACATGAGTGGCACCAAGAAAAAGATATCATTAGATCATCTAAAGCAGCTAGAGCCGATTCTAGCCATGACTTAGATTCCATTTCCGCAAAGATAGATGCTTTCGAGAGACGAATGGAAAAGATGACTAAGGATATTCATGCTATACGAATTAGTTGTGAGCAGTGTGGAGGACCACATTTGACAAAAGATTGTCTCAGTATTGAATTAACAATGGAACAAAGAGAGAATATTTCATACATAAACCAAAGGCCTGGAAATAATTATCAGAATAATTATCAACCGCCAAGACCAATTTACAATCAAAACCAGAATTATAACCGAAATATTCCATACAACAACCAACAAGGTCCTAGCAATCAACAAGTATCCAATAATACTTATAATCAGCAAAGACCAAATTTTCAAAACAAACCACCACAACAAACCGATGATAAAAAGCCGAATTTAGAAGATATGATGACAAAGCTAGTTGAAACTCAAACGCAGTTTTTCACATCTCAGAAACAAACAAATGAACAAAATGCTCAAGCATTTAGAAATCAACAAGCTTCTATTCAAAATCTGGAACAAGAAGTAAGTAACCTAGCAAGGTTAATAGGTGAAAGAAAACCGGGAAGTCTACCTAGCAATACAAATGCTAACCCCAGGAATGAAACAGCTAAAGCCATTACCACAAGAAGTGGTATTACACTTAAATCACCTGAAATACCTGTAGTTTCAGATGATTCTATTCCTACTCCACAAGAACCACAACCTGATCAAGATAAGGAAAAAGAACCGGTAGTTGAAAAGGTTAATGAAGATAACACAGTTAAGGATAAACCTTATGTTAAACCCTACCAACCACCACTTCCTTACCCGAGTAAAATGAAGAAAGAAAAACTTGAAGCCGAGCAATCCAAATTCTTGGATATGTTTAAACAGATAAATGTAAATCTTCCTTTCATTGATGTGATTTCAGGAATGCCAAGATATGCTAAATTCTTGAAAGATCTAATCACGAATAGAAAGAAAATGGAAGAACTCTCGGCTGTTACTATGAATGCTAATTGTTCAGCAGTGCTGTTGAATAAGATACCAGAAAAACTATCTGATCCAGGAAGTTTCACAATTCCATGTTTTCTGGGTAGTCTTAGTTCAATAGAAGCATTGGCAGACTTAGGTGCTAGTATAAATCTAATGCCATATTCACTATACGCTAAACTAGACCTTGGAGAATTGAAACCAACCAGAATAAGCATACAACTAGCCGATAGATCAATAAAATATCCTAGAGGGATAATGGAGAACATGCTAGTTAAAGTTGGTACTTTAGTATTTCCAGTAGATTTTGTTGTTTTGGACATGGAAGAAGATTCTCAAGTTCCTCTCATATTAGGAAGACCATTCTTAAACACGGCTAAAGCAATGATAGACGTGTTCGGTAAGAAACTGACCCTAAGTATAGAGGATGAGAGTGTTACCTTTTTAGTTGATAGAGCAATGCAACAACCACAATCTGCAGATGATACATGTTATTATATTCAAACTATAGATGCACATACAGAATTATTAGAAGAATTTCCAGAATTACAAGGAACAGGAGAATGTTCTTTAGGAGAAGGTAATGAACCAATTGATGAAGCTGAAATGTTAGCTACACTTATAGCTAATGGATATGAACCAACAACAGAAGAAATTCAAATGCTAAAAGAAGAAGACAGATATCGATATAAATCATCGATAGAAGAACCTCCGAAATTAGAGTTAAAGCCACTTCCAAACCATTTGGAATACGCTTATTTACATGGTGAATCTGAATTACCTGTAATAATATCGTCTTCTCTTACTGAAAATGAGAAATCACAGCTCATTTCTGTGTTGAAAGCTCATAAACCAGCCATTGCATGGAAGATTCATGATATTAAAGGAATAAGTCCTTCGTATTGCACACATAAAATCCTTATGGAAGAAGGTCATAAAACGTATGTGCAACGTCAACGAAGACTAAATCCTAATATGCAAGATGTAGTTAAGAAAGAGATTATTA
The DNA here is from genome assembly GCF_046630445.1 of Rutidosis leptorrhynchoides. Classification (NCBI taxonomy): domain Eukaryota; kingdom Viridiplantae; phylum Streptophyta; class Magnoliopsida; order Asterales; family Asteraceae; genus Rutidosis; species Rutidosis leptorrhynchoides. The sequence goes on along the minus strand of NC_092342.1, from coordinate 354,009,252 downwards.
AACTGCTAGATGCAGGTTTGATATATCCAATCTCTGATAGTCCATGGGTAAGCCCAGTTCAATGCGTGCCTAAGAAGGGTGGCATGACTGTCATTACAAATGAGAAAAATGAGCTTATTCCTACTAGGACTGTAACAGGATGGCGTGTATGTATTGATTATAGAAAATTAAATGACGCCACCAGAAAAGATCACTTTCCCTTACCTTTCATAGATCAAATGTTGGAAAGATTAGCCGGAAATAGTTACTATTGTTTTCTAGATGGATTTTCCGGATATTTTCAAATTCCAATAGCACCCGAAGATCAAGAGAAAACCACATTCACGTGCCCTTATGGTACTTTTGCTTACAAAAGAATGCCATTTGGACTTTGTAACGCCCCTGCAACCTTTCAAAGGTGTATGATGGCAATTTTTCACGACATGATAGAAGAATGCATGGAAGTATTCATGGATGACTTTTCAGTCTTCGGTGATACATTTAAATCATGTCTAGTTAATCTGGAATGAATGCTAATTAGATGCGAAAAATCAAATCTAGTACTTAATTGGGAGAAATGCCATTTCATGGTTAAAGAAGGCATCGTTCTTGGACATAAAATTTCAAAAGAAGGAATTGAAGTGGATAGAGCTAAAGTAGATGTAATTGCTAAACTTCCACATCCCACCAATGTTAGAGGAGTTAGGAGTTTTCTAGGACATGCCGGTTTTTACCGACGTTTCATAAAAGATTTTTCTAAAATTGCCACTCCTATGAATAAACTCCTAGAAAAGGATGCACCATTCATCTTTTCAGATGAGTGTATCAAATCTTTTAATATTCTTAAAGAAAAACTCACTAATGCACCGATCATGATAACACCAAATTGGAATCTACCATTTGAACTAATGTGCGATGCAAGTGATTTTGCAATGGGAGCCGTTTTAGGACAAAGGATTGAAAAACGATTTCAACCTATATATTATGCTAGTAAGACATTACAAGGAGCACAAACGAACTATACAACTACTGAAAAAGAACTCCTTGCTATTGTCTTTGCTTTTGACAAATTTCGATCATATCTCGTTCTAGCAAAAACGGTGGTCTATACCGACCATTCTGCTCTTAGATACCTATTTTCAAAACAAGATGCTAAACCAAGATTAATCCGTTGGATCTTACTCTTACAAGAGTTTGATATTGAAATCCGAGATAAAAGAGGAGCAGAAAATCTCGCCGCTGATCATCTTTCTCGTCTTGAAAATCCCGAATTAGAAGTTCTAAATGAATCGGCCATACAAGACAACTTTCCTGATGAATATCTATTGAAGATAGATTATAAAGAAATCCCATGGTTTGCAGACTATGCAAACTACTTAGTTTGTGGATTCCTTGAAAAAGGATTATCGTACCAAAGACGAAAGAAATTCTTCAGTGATATAAAACACTATTTCTGGGAAGATCCACATCTGTTTAAAAGTTGTCCTGATGGAATAATACGCCGATGTGTATTTGGAGATGAAGCTAGTAAAATTTTAAACCATTGTCACACAGGACCAACAGGAGGGCATTATGGGCCTCAACTAACAGCAAGAAAAGTTTATGAAGCTGGATTCTATTGGCCTACAATTTACAAAGACGCACACCTTCTTTGAAAATCCTGTGATGCATGTCAAAGGGCCGGAAAAATAAGTCAACGTGATGAAATGCCACAAAATGTCATCCAAGTATGTGAAGTATTTGACATTTGGGGTATTGACTTTATGGGTCCATTTCCAAAATCTCATAATAATTTATATATACTCGTAGCCATTGATTATGTATCTAAATGGGCGGAAGCACAAGCTCTCCCAACTAACGATGCACGAGTTGTAGTAAACTTTTTAAAACGTCTTTTTGCAAGGTTTGGAACACCGAAAGCTTTAATAAGTGATCGGGGAACTCATTTTTGTAATAATCAACTTGAGAAAGTTCTTAAAAGATATGGAGTAACTCATAAAATCTCCACCGCATATCATCCACGAACAAGTGGACAAGTTGAAAATACCAACCGAGCTTTAAAACGTATTCTAGAGAAAACCGTAGGATCAAATCCGAAGGAATGGTCCATTAAATTGGAGGATGCACTCTGGGCTTTTAGAACAGCCTACAAAACTCCAATTGGAACCACACCTTTTAGACTTGTTTATGGAAAAGCATGTCATCTTCCAGTAGAAATTGAACACAAAGCATTTTGGGCTTTGAAGACATGTAATCTTGATTTACATGAAGCCGGACGTCTACGATTAAGTCAACTAAACGAATTAGAAGAATTAAGACATGAAGCATACAAAAATTCGTTAATCTATAAAGAAAGAACGAAGAAATGGCATGATAAAAGAATCAGAAGTTCAAAAGAATTTAAAGAAGGAGACAGAGTTCTTCTTTTCAATTCACGATTCAAGCTATTTCCTGGAAAATTGAAATCAAGATGGTCTGGACCATTCATAGTCAAAAGAGTTTTCCCATACGGAACGATAGAATTAATAAATTCAAATGGGATTGAATTTAAAGTTAATGGTCACAGAGTTAAACATTACATACAGGGTCAGATGGAAGTCGACAACGAAGTTAATCACAATTTCGACACCACAGCTAACTAAGTGTGGGGAGAATCAAGTCTTTAAAGGATAATATGTATTTCTGTTAGAGTTAGATTGTCTGTTTTCGTGTAGTTCTCGAAAATGGAACCCGTATGGTCTTTCCCTAGCAGACCCTAAAGAACTAGTCTTCTCCCCCCATTCTGAATTTTTATTTTTTTAGGTTTTTACGAAATGAAGACTGCCTGTGAACTAAACCATGGTCTAATGCTACACGCTTTGATCACTAAACGTAATAATGACATACTACCGAGCGAATTAGTATCAGTAATCAGAGAAAGAATGGACGGAGTTAGAAAAGGATCCAGATGCGAAGATAATAAGTTACAATTTGGTAAAGGAAAATCAAAATCCGCAGCGAAAAGAAGAGCACGACACCTAGAACGATGTCACAAATGCGAAAAATGGTCACATGGAGGTAAATGTTCAAATAATCAAACCTATTCAAATACCGAATTTGTTACTTTATGCAGAGACGGACCGGTCATATGTTTAGAAGAAAAGACAATGAATGCTCGAGGTTACGCCTATGCAGCCATGGAAAACCAATTAAACCGACTATCTTATGAATATAATAGATCATATAACTAAGAAATCTATTTCACAGGTATGTCTGTACAGTTTTTATTTTTATTTATTTTTAACCTTTTGATAATAAACGCTAATTTGTTCGCTAAAAAGTATTAAATTGGTATTAAATAAAATTAGGTTTGGCGACCGAAATTATTGATATCATTCAAAAATTTATTACATCACTGCGAAATTTAACGTTTATTCTTAAGGTATAAATATCTTTAATCAATCAACCCAACATATTTCAAAAATTCGTCATGAGTTAAATTAGGTCTTTGAACCGAAATTACTTTACCGAAAAGAGGGGCGCATATTTTTGATAATATTTGACTGATTAAAGTGGGATAAAAAGACAAAAAGATTTTTAAATTTATTTTTACCATGTTTTTAAAATTAATATTTAAATCTTAAGTTAATATTGTAAACTTTGTAAAAACAATATATTTAAAATTGTAAATATTTGAAAAATTAATATAAGTTTGATATGAATTTATGAATTTTTAAATTAAGTTTGGTGTGAATTTTTAATTTTTAAAATATTAATTTTTAATTTTATGCATTTCAAATTTTAAGTTTGGTGTGAATTTTTAATATTTATTTTAAATTTTATATTTAAGTTGTGTGAATTTAAAAACAAAAATTTACTTTATCTCATTAAGTTAAGAATATGATTTTTAAAATTCGTCGTAAGTTGAAGACTAGGTCTTTGAACCGAAATTGCTTTACCCGAGGGAGGGACGAGAACTTTTATTATCATTATTTTTAATCTTATTGATTTAAAGTATGCCAAAAACATTGAAAAAACCCAAAAATCTTAGCTTTTAAAACAATCGCTACAAAAAGACAAATTTTAAAATTTTGTCGAAGGACGGACTAGGACATCGATCCGAAACGACCTCGTCCTAAATAACAAGGGAAACAAAATTTTAAAATTAAATACTTAATTGATTTATAAGTTAAAGATTATAAAAAAAAAAAAAAAAAAAATACCAAACTCCGCGACTCGCGGAGTTTGGAGCCTAAATCTCCGCGACTCGCGGAGGGACCAAATTACAGAAAAAAAATATAGAGAGCTGCACGAACTGATCAGCTCCCACACACAAAAACTGCAAAAATACAGCTCGAAAAAACCCCGAAAAAACCCGAAAATCACCCCCAAAAATCTCAATTTTTAACCGTTAATCACCAAATTTTTTGCTAAAATCATGTTGAGAAGGATGATATCTAAGAATTACTCAAGAAAAACGGTAAATTTCTACACCTAAACACCATTAATTCGAAATTAGGTGTTCTTGAGCTATTTTTCCCTAATTTGATTTTGATGCTTTTTAGTGTAATTAGACTTAAATTGTTTATGTATTATGTTTGTATAACCTAGATTGATGCTGTTTAACATGATTAGAAGCCTTAAACTTCAAATTTTGAATAATCTAGGGTTTGTGTTCTTGAGCAATTTGGGGCTTTTTGATATAAACAGGTTATGGCCGATTTTTGTCATGAATTGTTGCTAAATTGAGTAGTGTAACATGTCTAGGTAGTTAAATGATCCAAACTTTGAGCCTAAACATGATTTTGAGAATTAAAGTGGACTTTTTCAAGTCCAAAATTCATGAATTTGATTTTTGAAAGATAATGCCATTTGAGACTTGTTTATTTGCTAGTAATGATTATTTTGACATGTTATTTGAGTTGAATGCTTATGAACTTGGCGAAAATTTTCGTATATGCTTATTTGAAAAAGTGTAGATTTGATAAAAATGTGAAAATAAGCTTAAGTTTGATATAAATTGATAATGTCATTGTAATTATTTTGATTGATGATTTTGCTGACACTAATGCATATTTGGATGCACAAAATTTGTGTTTGATGTGTTTTGCAGAATGAAAGGGGTGAATCTTCATCCCAAGCCCGCCATGCTCCTGCTGAGAATTTGGACCAACAGGAGGTAGATAACTACTACAAGCAGGATGTACCTCATCCAGTCATGACCTTTTCCGATATGCATTTGAAACAGTTGCACCCGAACCTAAGATTTGACAGACTTTGGATAGATTATCCAAAATATCAACGGGGTTTGCATACTCTTCATTCCAAGGTTGTTGAGGTACCGAGGGTCATAGAATGGGGACCCTTGGAAGCTGTAGAATTGGCCGGGCCAATTAGGGAATTACTTGTACAGAGGTATGGTAATTCTTCTTTTAATGACTGGATATGTTTATTCACCATACGCAGACCTGTATATAAAGTATGGTGTGAAGAGTTGTTATGTAGTATAGAGTTGAATGATCGGGTAGCTAGTTTAACCGATCGTTCTTTTATTAGATTTTTGTTAGGCGGTTCGATGCGACACATGTCTTTACTGGACATGGCTCAGGCTTTACGTATATATACGCCTGAGGAGTTAGCGTCTGCCGATTGTAGAGGATTGATACTAAACGGTAGAAAGATAGATGAGAATTTTGATACACACGGTGTGTGGAGTCAAATGACAAGCCATCACCGTTTCAAAGGGGGAAACTACTCTTATTTGGACATAGATAGAGCCGAATTAAGAGTGATACATAGGTTTTTAGCCAATTCGATTACACAAAGGGGTAAGAACAAAGAAAAGGTAAATGAACAAGATTTGTTTTACCATATGTGTATTCGAGACCCACACAGCGCTGTAAGTATACCATATTGTGTGGGTTATTATTTATCAGCTATGGTTCGGGGGATGCGTCCACATAGCATAATAGGAGGTGGTATTTTTATTACTTTGATTGGTGAATATCTCGGTGTGGATATAAGTCGGGGGGGATTATTAGTAGAAGAGCCGGAACCCCGCGACACTATAGGTTTAAATGTATACCATGGTGCGAAAGTTTTGAAGCGGCGAAATAACGCCGCAGTACGATACAATGGTAGACATCCACAGGTAGAGAGAAACCAGCAGCAAGGTAATGTAGGAGGGGGGAATGAGATGCAAGAAATGCATAGGTTTATAGCTTCTCAGGAATACGAAAATGCTAGACAGAGAGCATTTGAAGATTGGCAAGTTCATCAGAACCAGATCATAGCGCATTGCCAACATATAGGTAGAAACTATATTCCTACACCGAAACCCGTCTTCCCTCCCTGGTCGATAGAGATGCAGCCACCATATCCTACGTATGACCCTGCCGAAGCATTCTATAGCACTTATGGTTATGCGTGGAACCCCTATTGGTACCAATATCATCCTTAGTTTACTTATTATTTTTTATTATTTTGTAATTTGTAATTATTGATACATTTAATATTTTTGTTAATATTGTAATCATTTTTATAATTATCTAACTTTTATTCTTAGATTTTAATAATTTTTGAATGTGGGGTAATATACCAAACTTCAAAAATATGTATATATGTTTGCAGTTTATCTTATGTACACAACAGGGTAAAACAACGCATTTTCAAAGACTGGCATTAAGTTCAGCAAAAGCAACTAATTTTGACGACAAGATGCAAAATACATGTGAAATAACAACAAGACGGAATGAACAAATGATGTGCACCATTTATCATTCAGCAAACAAACGCCAATATATTTGGAAACTTTGGTAAAAATTTAATCATTTTCACACAAATCACCCTCAATAATTTAAATTGTTACTGATTTCTTGCAAATGAGGGCATTGCAAGATCTTAAGTGTGGGAAGGGGTTAAATTCTTTCGGATTTTAAAATTTTTACTTTATACACTTGGTTACCATTAAAAATACTAGTAAAGCAGTAGTTGTATTAGAATCTAGTGCTCTCTGATAAAAAAGAACAGCCCTAGTCTTATATACTGACTACCCAATTCTAGTAAAATTTTTCAAAATTTTCAATTAAATGAATTCAAAATCATGTTTATACATATTTATGAACGATAAAACTAGGTTTTAACACCGAAATTATTGTTACCTCGGAAAGGACATAAATTGAGAAACAAACTAAAATGTTAAAATTCATTTAAAATGGAATAGAGGACGATAAAAAGAAAAATAAAAAGCCAAGTGTGGGAAAATTTACCAAGTTATTTTAAACATATGTCACATATGTCACATATATCTGTAACAAATAACTGAAAATACTTTTGCTTTGGACTAAACTAAACTGTTTTACCCGATGAAAGAAAAGAAGAGATGGATCTACACGATGAATCAATTCCATCATTAAAAGGAAGTAAAGTCTTCCGAAAAAGAAACGCGCTTCTTGATTTAGGTCATGAAGTTGTCGTTCAGACCAGCTGTAGGTTGACGAAAAATCTAGAAAAGTCATCACTAAAATCAGCAGGAAATCCACGGACCTCAGCATTAAACAGGGTCGCCAAGTGGTCAGATTTATCCTAACCATGAGAAGGATTTATCTCGTACAATGGGGGGGCACCATGCAAATTAGCTGGATAAGACTAATGAATCAGATCCCCAGAAAGGATAATCTCCTTAAAGATTAAAAATCAGCTTTTAAGACTGATATTACTCAATCCTAGAGATTGACCTTAAAGATTGAGAATTACAAACTCATGGAATTCGATGATATCTAAACTCGAGCTTGAACGAGAAAATATTTTGATCAAAATTACAAACCGATTTGTTTTCTGAAAACCCTATTTTCAATGCGTTCATTACCATTGAATGTAAAATCCTAGGAATTCACCTGGAATTCATTAGGTCACCTGAACTAAATCGGGTGTCAACCGTAAGAACGGTGGTTGCATAACATGGTCAAAGACAGGACCTTGTGCCAGACCGAAAAATTATAAGGGTGAGCTTTACTATTGCTCCTACCAAGGATAGTAATTGCATCCGACACGTTATAGACCATAATCAAAAGCATGTCACGGGACATTGCCTTAAACAGTTGCTTGTTCAACGCTTTCCTTTACAACCGGACGGTAGTTTGCCGAAAGGTAATATACGGGACAAGTAAACTGGACGTGTTGCTTTCCAAATACAAGGTTAGCAAGTGGGTGACACAAAACCGCAAGTTTTGAGCTAAAATTTTCAAATCTGAAACCCACCAAACCCACAAAAATATTTTGCAAACACCGGTAAAGGGTTATCCCGGAAAACTTATCTAGGGTAAAAACTAGATTTCAAAAGATCAAATGTTTTCATAAAGATCCAATTTCCTTAATGGATCTAAATTTTTATAGTCATGTGGGACTGTAAACCATATCGTTACTACCATTGTTTATACCGCCGTATAGAAATCACTGATGTACAAAGTGTGAAGAATAAAGAAGTGATTCTAGTATTTCAAGACGATATTGCTTGAGGACAAGCAACGCTCAAGTATGGGAATATTTGATAATGCTAAAAACGAACATATATTTCATAGCATTATTCCTCAAGAAAGACAAGCTTTTAGTTGCAATTGTTCTATTTACAAGTGATATTCGTTTAAATAATAAAAGGTGAAGACAAAAGACAGATTCGACGAATTGAAGACGCAAACGACCAAAAAGCTCAAAAGAACAAAAGACAATCAAAAAGGTTCCAATTATTGATAAGAAACGTCTCGAAATTACAGAAGTACAAGATTCAAAACGCAAAGTACAAGATATTAAATTGTACGCGAGGACGTTCGAAAATCCGGAACCGGGACTAGAGTCAACTCTTAACGCTCGACGCAACGGACTAAAAATTACAAGTTAACTATGTATATAAATATAATATAATATATAATTAATTATATTAATTATATATATATTATATATATATATTAAAAACCGTCGGCAGCAAGAAACTCCAAGGGTGTGAGCTGTAAATACATCTCCGCGACTCGCGGAGTTTTAAGGGCATTTTGCCGCGAGTCGCGGAGCCCCAATTTTCAACTCTGGCTATAAAGCCAACCGAATTCTGATCAAATTTCATCATCTTTTTTCTTCCTCTTCATACGTAAAACTTATATATATATATAATTTATATTTTAATTTTAATTTTAAATCCTAATAATAAGGGTATGTTAGCGAATTTTGTAAGGGTGTAAGTCGAAATTCTGTCCGTGTAACGCTACGCTATTTTTAATCATTGTAAGTTATGTTCAACCTTTTTATATTAATGTCTCGTAGCTAAGTTATTATTATGCTTATTTAAAACGAAGTAATCATGATGTTGGGCTAATTACTAAAATTGGGTAATTGGGCTTTGTACCATAATTGGGGTTTGGACAAAAGAACTACACTTGTGGAAATTAGACTATGGGCTATTAATGGGCTTTATATTTGTTTAACTAAATGAAAGTTTGTTAATGTTAATATAAAGAATTACAATTGGGCGTCCCTATAAATTACCATATACACTCGATCGGACACGATGGGCGGGGTATTTATATGTACGAATAATCGTTCATTTAACCGGACACGGGAATGGATTAATAGCCACTAGAATAATTAAAACAGGGGTGAAATTACATTCAAGGGTAATTGGTGTAATTGTTAACAAAGTAGTAAAACCTTGGTTTACACGCAGTCGATAACCTGGTGTATTCATTAAACAAAGTATTAAAACCTTGTTACAATTCGAATCCCCAATTAGTTGGAATATTTAACTTCGGGTATAATAATAATTTGACAAGGACACTTGCAATTTATATTTATGACTGATGGACTGTTATGAACAAAAACCAGACGGACATATTAAATAATCCAGGACAAAGGACAATTAACCCATGGGCATAAAACTAAAATCAACACGTCAAACATCATGATTACGGAAGTTTAAATAAGCATAATTCTTTTATTTCATATTTAATTTCCTTTATTTTATATTTAATTGCACTTCTAATTATCGCACTTTTAATTATCGTACTTTTTAATTATCGCAAGTTTATTTTATCGCACTTTTATTATTCGCAATTTCATTATCGTTATTTACTTTACGCTTTAATTTAAGTCTTGTATTTATTTTATATTTTACATTAGGTTTTAACTGTGACTAAAGTCTTAAAATCGACAAACCGGTCATTAAACGGTAAAAACCCCCCTTTATAATAATAATATTACTTATATATATGTTTGTATTTTTATAAAAGTAAACTAATATAGCGTTGAGCTTTGTTTAAAGATTTCCCTGTGGAACGAACCGGACTTACTAAAAACTACACTACTGTACGATTAGGTACACTGCCTATAAGTGTTGTAGCAAGGTTTAAGTATATCCATTCTATAAATAAATAAATATCTTGTGTAAAATTGTATCGTATTTAATAGTTTTTCCTAGTAAAATATAAGCTATTTTATATACACCTCTGCTTTGACATCAGTAGTGGTAGAAAATTTGTCGCTCGTATTATAGGCTTTGATAAAATGGTGGTAGTGGTCGAATATTTGCCATTGTAACAAATTTCCTATCCAATGACGTAAAACAAATTCGGGCCAGGGGACGAGAACTTGGGCCAAGGAATGAGGAAAATGTAATAGAAATGGTTACTGAGATACATGATGTTACAATTTTTGTTGGGTCAGATTCATGGTAATGGGCCATGGACAACATGAGATTTTCGGTGTTAGGAGTCAAAATACTACTGTAATTGCAAATGACACATAAAATGAATATGTATTTTCGCTATATAAATTATCGATGCTACCAATAAAGTAAAATTAAAATTGTGTATTTATAAAAATAGCTTTAAGAATTCTTTTTTATATAAATATTTTTATCCTTCAAAAACATTTTATTCTCAAAAAAGTAATTCAATATATTATAAACTTTATATTATAACATTTCAAATACCAATCGTTTATGCATGAAAACAACTTTAACGCTAACAGATCAAAGTAATAGTCCAATTAAAAAATAGTTCACATAAGAAATCTGTAACATCCCGCATTTTTCCGTTTACTTTTCGTTTATTCATTTTAAAGTCCGTTATATATTTATAACATCTCCCGTTGATACGCATTTTAAATTATCTCGTTTAGGTCATTCACGCACCCGAATGAAACTAGAGGGACCAAACTTGCCAAATGACCAAACCTTTGACTAGGTCAAAGGGTCAACACTTCACTCTCATCCATTCATTTCTTCCCTTTCACTTTTACTACTTCCATTTTCTCTTAAGAACACCAACAAGAATTCATCATCTAAATTCGGATTAGGAAGCTAGCAACAAAACAAATTGCATTTTTGGAATCCTTGCAACTTCCTCTTCGATTCCATACCGATTTCATTATATTTGGGTAACTTTATAAAATCACTAGATTTTGTGTTCTTGATGTTTTTAACTTATAAAGTTGTTAATTAGTGTCTATGGCTCAAGTCTAACATGAATATATGATTTATATGCTTGATCTCGTTGTTTTAGTGTAACTAGCATGAACATGAAAAGTGTGTGTTTGATTTTGAGTTTTGGATGATTTAATGTTGTTGTTATGGTAAAGTGCAAGTATTAAATTTGTTCCTAGTATCACTAGCTTCAATTTGATGTGTAGGTTGCTTTATAAAACTTCATAAACTTGATTATTGATTTTGGTGGATTTGGGTTAGGGTTTGATGAACTTAAAATGAATCTTTGATGCTTTGAATGACATGAGATCTAATTAGTAAGTGTTTAGTTGTATTGTATGTTTAATTATCTTCGAAACGGCATATCTTTCGTGTAAATTGGTTGCCCGAATCATTGAATTGCATTTATGAACTTGAATGCATTAAATGATGAGCATTGAATGTGATTTGGGTTGTTGCAAGTATTGATTTGTTTGTTGAAATGTGTTTAGTTGTTTTCCTTGTCAAAATACCTTCCCGATGATATAAGATACACGTTTTGGTTATTTGCGGGTCATAAATTGGGAATGTTTGAAGTTTGGTTCGTGCATTTATTTGTTGCAGCAGAAACAGGGTCTGAATACGAATCTGGACGCCGTCCAGATTATTGGACGCCGTCCAGGCCTTCAATGCTGGACGTCGTCCAGCAAATCTGGACGCCGTCCAGTTACCCTGCCAGTTTCTGTTTTGTTTTACCATTTTACGAAAAATGTTTGCTATGCTACACACCTCCGATTCACATGTAACTTGTTCTAACATGATCATATATGATTAAAAACCTCAGAAAAATAGTTCGGGACCCGACCCGAATGTGTTGACTTTTCGTTGACTTTGACCCGACCAAAGTTGACTTTTAATCAAACTTAACCAAATACTTATGCGATCATTCTAACATGCTTTTATACTTGTACCTTGCATGAAACATGATAATTTGATTCACATGCTTTTATAATCGAGTCTTAACGAGCCATAGGACTAATTGAACACTTTGACCGACCGTGTTTACCTATATTGATACAAACCTATTTGTTTAGGTCAAGACTAGCATCCGTTATCTTTTACCGTTTATTATTTAACGTCCGTTAATTGCTTTTCGTGCCACGTCATTTCTATGACCTATATTATTATTTTATTAATAATATATTAATTATTATGTGATATATGAATATTTGTATTCGTATTTTAAATTATACGTTTCTACGTGTCGTGGATTTCTATCCGGCGAATCTTTTCGGTTTTCAAACCAACGGTCAGACTTTTGAGATTTTTGAATCCCATTTATTTTAAATATGATATTTTTATATCATGTGTTTATATATAGTGATTATATATTTTATTTGTCGCGTGTACGTTATCTTTTCGAATATTTAATCGCGTAGCGGTGTTTTCGAGTTTCGGGCTTCGTTCGGGCGTTCGGGCTAAAAGCTTTTAGTCTTTATATAAATATGGCCCACTTAGGGGGCCCACCCTACTGTTTTTGGCCAAAAATTTCAAAGGAGGAGGGTATAGGCTCATTATTTCCTCATTTTAATTTTAGCATCACATTTACACATTTTAAGGAAATACCTAATACTCTCTCTAGACTTTCCTCATCCCTTTATTTTTCTTTTTTCCTTGTGCCGTCACCAACACCACAACATATCATCATCATCTTTTGATTTTTGCATTGAAGATTTAGGGCTTTTAGTATAATCAGATTGCTCTCGTTCTCCTCTACGCGTTCATACCATTTGATTCTTGATTAGGGTATAAACCTTAACCCTAGCTTTTTCATTTTTATTTATTTTTACTGATTTTGATGTTATTATGATTGTATAGTACTTGTGGATTGTTGGATTAATGATTGTATGCATAGAATTACTAGTTATTACATGTTTTCGGTTTGTTTGATTTTGGACAGCAGACTAATTGATTATTTCTGTACACTTGACAGATGTTTTTGATAAAATAAAGTACTTAGATGAGTTTCTCTCATCAATACATTGATTTTAGACTCCGGATTCATGTTATTTCGATTCTGGGAACTTAAGTTATGATTAAAATGGTGTTTTCATGAAATCAAAATGTAAAAACGAATGTGTTCAGGTTTGTGTGCTACCCGGGAATTTACGACCAAATTTAAACTTAATCTTTGTATGATTCCGATACGATAAGCAAAGTCTGTAATGTTGAGTCTCGAAAACTTAGAAACTGTGTTCATATAATCAATTACCCTCTTGACTGTGCTCGACGATTCACGAACAATTGTTGTTAGTATATATATATATATATATATATATATATATATATATATATATATATATATATATATATATATATATATAAGTATATAAGATAATTGGAAATAATAAAATATAATTTGAACATTAGAATTTGATATATAAAATAAGATACAAAATAATTTAGTTGTAATAAATCTATAATCATATATGGTTACATTACATAAATTAATATTGCACATAATATATATTATTATATGTAAAATGTATAAATATTAAATATTTAGGATATTGTTATTACCTTTATCATTAAAAATCATTATTTTTATCATCAATAATATTATTATTATCATCTTTATTTTTAATATTTGTATCATTATTATTAATATAATAATAATTATTATTAGTATTATTATTAATATTGATATAATTAGTATTAATATCTATTAAAATCATTATGTTAAGTATTGTTAATTATATTAAGACACAACTGATTATTATCATCATTTTTACTATCATTCTTATTTAACGTTAAAATTATTATTATTTTTATTAATATTATTATTACTTATCTACTTAATTATTTATTAATACCAAATAGATATCAATCAGATAAATATAATTGGAATCTGTTTCATATCTCAATCATATAGTACTATCATTTGTTTCCTGTCTGTAATTGATGCCATCGAATCCATAACATAACAAATTCAGTTGAGGGTTGTTTTCATCTTTTAATTTTTTTTATATTTCTTGTACATGATGATTCTTCCTGTCGACGAACAATTCTATACAACAAACGAGTAATTCCAACTGATAAGATTTCATTTGCCTTTACATTATCAATTAAATCACATACAACCCTCGTTACAGCGTAGCTTGAACACTTTCTTTATTATGCTTCATTTTCTCCCTTCTATTGAACAACCAAACACCATTTCCAGTATCCAAATCCACTCTCAAATATCCATTTCATACTTTAACAAGAATTAAATTCTCTATCTCACACCCTATATAACATATAACATAATATACACATTTACTTACATGTCGCCTTATGAAATCATCAATCACAACCCATTTAATCACCACTACTGAACATTTAGGACAACCATCACCTTTGGCTCTTCGGTTCCATGTCATGAACAAACTCACTTGAACCATCAACCGCCACTTTGGTCGATCTCCTACACCACTGTTCGCCACTCCTCACCAACTCACCTTCAAGAACTCTCACCTAAAATAAACCACCAAGCCTCCATCACATTTTATTATTGCCTTCTGTTGAGATCGTGAACTCAAACCGCTATGAACATCTCATTGAACAAACCACCAGTTAGCACCATCTTGTCTATTGTTTATCTGTTTCTATACCATCAATTCACCTCATCATCACCCTCTTTAAACCCACTTCAACCAAGGAACAAACGCTAAATTCTTTTTAAACTATATCTATTGCAGTTTGTTAGATCAATTCGTCACCCATGAAACCACCTGCAACCCCCATGAATCCAACACCACTTGATGCTACACTTCTGCCTTCTCGTTATGTTTTCTGTCGCACAAACCAAAGCCAAGCACCACTTTCATATTTCCTTTTTCTCTTTTTCTTTGATTCTTTTCTTTTCGTGGTCACATAAAATCACCACCCTATCTTCTTTGGTGTATTGCTACTGCTATATTTCTGTTTTCTTATTGAGGCAAATGGAGCACACACCAAAACAACTTCATGAATTATTGCCATTACAAACTGTAGACTTCTATTATAATAAGCTGAAAAGTGAAAGGGAACAACAAAAGCATGCGTGTCTTGGAAATGAATGGGTAACAGCTCATGTCTTAATTATTTAATCAAATACTTTATACTTTATGCTGGCCAAATTACTTGTTGACAGCTTGGTATAGAAGTCGTTCTTGTGTTGGTCCGATTAATTCATCTCCTTATCTTGGGCCGAGTACCTTCTTTCATTGTTGGGCCACCTTGTTTATATTTTTACTTGGACCGTAATCACATTGGCTAGCACAGATCGGTATATGTCTGTTTTCTTGCATATGTCGAATGGGGAGGAGAATTAAGATCATGGCGATAAATATGATGATGTAGCAGTCAATGAAGGGGGAGGGTGTACACGAGGGTAAAAAAGTTTGTAATTAAGAATACGATAAATACTAAGATGGATAGTAACGGGTTTAGAATTGGATATAGAAAATAATAATAATTGATAACTGATTTGTGAACTGATAAAATTCGTTTATGATAAACGATTTTAAAGATAATGATATGAGAAAGGATGATGATCATGGATGTAATTAAGATAATATTTGGGATTGGATTACAAGGTTATAAAAAGTTGCTGTTGCCATATTTTGGTTCTAATTTCTGTGGATCGACAAGTTGATGATATGAATATCGATTATGATAAGCTTAAGGATGATTAAGTTAGGAATATGATACATGACACGATGAGATGATGCATATGATAAGAATATGAGATGAATAATCATGATGTTGATTCTGTGAATTAATGGTGATGAGTGATTAGTAATTAGGATTTCATGATTTTATGCATTTTGCACTTGGGTCGAACTAGAAATTAGAGAAGAAGAGGAGAACAGAAGAGTAAAGGTTAAAAGAAATTTGATATAAGTTAAAATGGAAATGAATTGGTTAGAGTGATGGTTTGGGTGCATGTAGAGGAAACTAGAGGTCTTGGGTTCAAATATGAACTGGTGCATTTTTTTTTTAGAATACTTAGAAGAAGAAGAACAGATGGATAGAAGGGTTATATGGTTTTAATCAGGGATTATTTCATAATAAAATATGAAGCAGAACATTGGTTAAGAGTGTTGTGTGTTGTTCAAGAGGTCAGGTGTTCGAACCTAAGAAGGATCATTTTTTTTTAAAGTCATCATGAACACTCTTAAGGTAGTATTTTATCCTGTTATTACTAATTTTATCATTATTATTATCATCATAAGTATTAGTATTATCATTACAAACATTATCATTATTAGTACTATTTTTATCGTTAATATTAAAATTTTCATTTTTATTATTATTATAATCGTAATTAATATTATTTTAATCATTATTATTATTAATATATCAAATAAAGATTTCCTATATAAAAATATATTTAATACATAAAACCTAACCATATACATACCTTTGTAATAAATGTTAATTATATATATATATATATATATATATATATATATATATATATATATATATATATATATATATATATATATATATATAATATATTTAATTAAGTTATTAATAAAACACATAATATAAAATAACAAATAAAATCACTAATAATATATATTTGTTCGATTACCATTACATGTATTAATATACAAGATCGAATATAGGTTCGTGAATCCAAAGTCAACCCTATACTTGTTCAATGTCGTTCTATGTATTTTTACTACAAAATACATTAGGTGAGTTCATTTGAATCCCTTTTTACTCATTACAATTTGGGCTGAGAATACATGCAAATGCTTTATTAACTGTTTTACAATATTTATATGCGTGAGTTCATTTGCTCCCTTTTATTCTTTACATTTTTGGGACTGAGAATACATGCGTTGATTTTATAACTGCTTTATTAAACGCTTTTGAAATATATTTTGAACTGCGAATACATGAAATGCTTTTATAAATGTTTGACGAGATAGACACAAATAAAACATTCCTCGAATGAATTATTATGCAGACAGAAGTTCTGCGGATTATTATGGAATTATGTGGACATGATAATTGCCACCATTGAATTATGTGGACATGATAATTGCCACCATTTAATTATGTGGACATGATAATTGCCACCATTGAATTATGTGGACATGATAATTTCCACCAATTAAAAAGTGAATGTTATGTATCGAGAGAATGATTTTATACACAGGTTATGTGTATGTTATTTTGTGCACGAGATATGTGTACGGTTACTAAGATTTATGAAAGATGATTTCGTACACGAGTAATTGTCTATACTTGTTAATAAAGTTGACATTTGTGTGAAATTGTCTATGTTGATTGGTATGAGGGCTCGGTTCACGTTGGGAACGCATCGGGCGGGATCTTGGTTCACGTTGGAACGCATAGGGAACCATATGTGATGGTGAATTGTATGACTTGATTGTTTTGTGATATGCGGATAATTGACTATCTTTATGGATGTTATTAACTCGTATGCACATATTGTATTCACTAAGCATTTTCGCTTACTCCGTTGTTGTTTAACTTTTTATAGGTTCCGGTTTGGACAAGAAAAAGTATCATGGACGATTAGCTATTTAATGTTTTAATGTGCTTTTGGATTACTTGCTTATGGATTAGCTGTGCATGCTAGATGTCATTGGGTAGGTGCTTTGGGTGGGATAGTGATATCCCAAGAATCATGCTTTGATCTTTTGGTTGTCGTTTTGTCATTTGGGTCAAAATAACCACATTTTGTTAAAACGGGTCGAATTTGCCACCTAATGTTGTAACGGGTCAGTCTAATATCAATTATTGTAATTGTGATATAAACTTGTTAAAAATGTTGGTTTAAATACATTTGAAATGAAATATGGTTTGGTGTCGAAATGGGTGGAAAATGGGTCAAGGTACAAAATGTGGCCATATTTCTCTCTTTTGATCAGAACAGGATCCCATAGTGGGACGGATGAGATCCCATAGTGGGATTTGGGAAAAAAATAAAAATAAAATAAAAAAAATTGTCGTTTTTCGAAAATGAGTGTAGGTCATTTCAGGTGGTATCAGAGCGTGGTTTAAGGGATCTAGGTGATTTCTTGTAGAAGTAGGATTGCCTAGACTTAAACCGTAGAGATTGTGTGCTATGTGTAAATATGTGGGGCCTTAATATGTGATTGACGATTAGATTGCCTATTGCAATAGGTAGACGATTGACATGCCATGTTAGTATATTATGCTAGTTTTGTACTACATGTCTTGTGTGTTGTTTGTCGGATACGTGTACTTAGATTTGCCATGTTGAAATGTGTTACACGGATTATCGGGTAGTAGTGTGAATATGCATGTTTGAATTGCCATGATGATATTTGTTAGACGATCTGTTAATATGGTAATTGGCGGAAGTCTCTATATTAGTGTTCGGTACATGACACTTCTGGAGAAAAACACTTGTGAAAGGTCTTGTGTGTCTTTGGTCGTGGGTGATTTAGAATTTCCTAATTGCATATTCATTAAGTGTTGTGTTGAAAGTGTGAATAGGTGTGACTTAGTTCATACTAGATAGCGACGTTCCGATAGAAGATAGTAGACTACCTTTAGTAAGTAGTTAACGTGATTTGCCGATAACATGTGCTATGTGATAATTGTGAGACCTGAAAGTGTGTTAGATGATGTGCTTAGTAAGAACTTAGTGCCTATAGTTTATAGGTAGCTAAATGACATGTGTATGTGTGGTAAATGCGAATACGAATATGTATGTTTGTAATGATGTATAGCTTGAAACTGTATGCATAGTTTTGTGTAAAGAATTGCGTGAATGTCGCATTACTTCATGTAAAGTACTTCTTATGTCGTGTGATGGCGATAAAGTACATGCTTGTAATAGGGCCTGATCACCATTATTACAATCGCGTATTTTGTCAAGCGAGCATGACATATTGAGTACCGAACGGAGGAACGTGACATAGTTAGAAGAGGTTAGTAACGAGTAGGATGTCATGTAGTGATTCTTAGATTATGTTGACTTTGAGATACATGTCGAGAAGCATGTATATTAGATTAAGTAGACTCACGTTGGGTTTGGGAGCAATTTTGGAGTCATGTATTGGTTCCTAGATTGTAGTGGTCTCGGGTGATGTGCTTGTTGTTTACATCGGGTGCGTTATAGGTCGAGGAGAGTTACGGTGAATACAGACACCTAAGGCAATTAGGTGGACTCGCGAGATTGGTGAGTTTATAGCCACTCTAAGTAGCAGGTGCGTGATCAAGATTGTATGGTTGTGGTCTTCTACCGAACTAGGATGACCGACACGGGTGTGGTGAAGACTTGGATCCCGTAATGGGATGTAACAAGTCTTGTGATAGAGTGTGTGGTTAGAGAATCATGTCGTGATTCTAGTAGTGAGTCGTCTTTTGATGTTGGTGTGTCGGAGAGTCTTCGGGTCGCTAAACTCATGAGAGTGAGACCATTATGACGATGATTCGTGTTAGTGTGATTGTGTGATTGTGGGATTGTAGGGTAAATTCCTTATGGAACTTCCCCTGTATTGATAGTTGTTTCAACGTGCGGAGAAGTAAAAGTCTTGGTGTTTCCAAACAATTCTTTGGTGTGTTGTGAAGCGCTTGGCTAGGATATATTGTTTAGCTTAGGTGGATTCGTGAAGGGCGTGAGCTCGCTAGAATGATTGTAAGTTATAAACCGTAATGACTTCGGGTCATTAGGTTGCGTGTTGGGTGACATCGGATGTATGGAACCCTAGTGATCGAGTCTTTAAACCTTGATAGAGAGTGGTGGGAGTCGCCAAGACACTGCGTCAGGTACCCTTTTATATCTGCTAGTGTGATGTTCGCTTCCGATGATGATGAAGTCGTGTTGTGCTTAGGGAACCGGTGAGAAACCCTTGGGACTAGTGGTGGATGGTCGTGTTGTACGACGGATTTTAACGATTCGACAATTGAGAGACTCGAAGTTTGAGAACGTTGTAGTAAACACGTAGTATGAAGTGAAGGAGGACAATCTAAGATCCTTCGTATGCTCAACGTTGGAGCAAAGTTTGATGGCATGTGTACGATGAGTTGGGAGACGGGTGAATCTTGATGGCGTGTGTTCGATGAGTTTGGGAGACGGGTGAATCTCGTTTCTTTAATAAAGTTGGGTGTTTGAGGTTTTTCTCGGTGGGGCTCGAACTTAACGGTCGGATAAGTCGAGAGAGATGTTGAGGTGTTGATGATGCGGTCGATGCATTCATGATGACGAAGTGATCGCTCTTTCCCATAAGAGTGAGCAAATGTATGTCGGCAGTTGAATGGTTAAGTGAATGAAAGATTGAGTGGATTCGACTGAATTGTAGAATTGGTAAAGCAAGGTGGCTTATGCCTAGGTCCAGAGATGTAGGTAGAATTTTGAAGAAGTTTACCTTGTGGATAGCAAAGAGGCGGAGTGCGAGGTACGTGTTATGTAAGCATTATGTCATTGTTTGAAGGACGTTAAAGGGTGACTGTGTACGTCGGCTTTAATAGCTTGAGGTGAATTCTTGAGAATTCAGGGACTATGACCAACGATGAGAGCGGTCATGCCTGTCGGAGAGCGGTGAATTTGCAAGGTGTTATCATCTTGGCGATGTGAATGTGAAGCAGAGTTCTAAGTGGAGGAGTTTATACTACCACACGAAGAAGCTCAGTTAATGTTATACCTAATGATGTGTTGAAAAGAACCGTTCTAGACCTCAATAAGGATTCTAACTCCTATCGATGTAGAGTAACGGGGCATTGGTGTCGGACTCGAGGTCGGATGATTCGACCGCCGAGCTATGGTTCGAGAGTGCCATGAGTGAAGTTTATGTATGTGTTTCGAATGAAGAGTCCGTTCCCGTATGAAGGGCGATCAGGTGTCACAAGTAAGGGATAAGAGGCCGGTGATGACCTCTGGGAATTCTGAAGTGATTGTTTGAATGTATCGTGAAGGGTGTTTTCGCAACATTAACTAGGATGGCGTAAATCTCGGATGGTGTTTGCGAGTGATTCTGCGTTTATGCCGAGATGATTAGCGCATTTTCCCTATTCGGGGAACATGTTTGTAGGAATCATTAGTGGATTACTCCACTACGAGGGCGATGGTATGGTGAGGAGTTCTAGTTCCGATTGTCTTATATAGAGACACACGGTTGTTTGCTTGGGTACGTGGGTGTGATCCCTGGTATTGTGAGAGGTTTAATGAGACCTGAGATTAGGTTGGAATGTCGGGGTCGTCCTTACGGACGATCAAGGCAAGAGGCTCATCCGGCGTTGGTGAGCATATGTTGAGATGTGTGATGAAGTGCAACGGTTGACGAGGTGAGAACTTGTTGATTACAGAATTCTAGTATAATAACAGTTTCCATGCTAGTGTTAGGAAGCCGTCTGGCGTTAATCATTACTAAGAATAGAGAAGAAACCTCATGTAATGGGGTGGTGAATTGTCGAGAGTGTGGTGTAGTGACATTGTCCTGGAATGATTCAAGGACAAGCAATCGTGAGTAGGTTGAAGGGACTGCTAGTGCTCCGAGAATGATAGTAATGGCATTTGAGATTTCACCATGGAATGGATTAGTTCGAATGTGGTCGAGGTAGACAAATTTTACGTAAGCAGATGTGTGACTGGTTGAGT
This sequence comes from Rutidosis leptorrhynchoides, assembly GCF_046630445.1. Lineage (NCBI taxonomy): Eukaryota > Viridiplantae > Streptophyta > Magnoliopsida > Asterales > Asteraceae > Rutidosis > Rutidosis leptorrhynchoides. The sequence continues at coordinate 353,987,215 of NC_092342.1, read as the reverse complement.
TGTGCTAGTGTGAGCCATCGAGGTGCAGAGTATTTTCGCGAAATAAATCCTTCTCGATTTGGATTAATGCAAGACTTGGTTCACGTCGGGGTGAACCTGGTAGATCACGATTGATGAGTTAGTCATGGACGTGGTTCATTGCGGGTTGTAATGTGAGAGAAATTGTAGGGATACATGGTGTTTTCCGTGTTTCTAAGAGTACATATTGGTCGTTGGGTGTATAAAATACCACTTATTGTGGTGATGCCCGTTAGTGAATGCTAGCGAGTGATGAGATCGTCGTCCTATCAAGGGGTGGTACAAACGTCGGGTCACGACTTCGGAGGGTGGTCGTGTCTAGCGAGATTGTTGAACGTGGTTCCGAGAAGTAGATAATAGGTGTGCTGGTGTTGAAATAATTACCTTTTAGTACGTGGCATGGATCTCGAGGACGTGATCCAAGATAAGTGGGGGAGAGTTGTAACATCCTAATTTTAGAAGGTGATATTTTATTATTATTGTTGTTGTTAACTTAATTTTGGTTAGAAATAGGACCAAGGGTGTAAGGTTATATGTTGGGCAGGGGTAAAATGGTAATTTTGGCATAAGATATGTCTAGTAAAAGTGCCCAAACACTCATTTTTATGCAGAAAATTAGAAATTAGAGAGAGGGAGAGATGAAGGGTGACGATGGCGGTGGTGATAAACAAGAAAGCTTCAATTACTTTCATGCAAGTTCAATTGTGGGTGTAATCAACCTAGTTAACTCTTGTTAGCACTAGTGAAGCTTTTGATTCTCCTTATTTTCTTCATCTTCTTAGTGTAATTTGAGGTTCTTTAACTTTAACTTAAGGTATGAACATTTATCTTTTAAATTCGAATTTTTATGAGACTAGGTGATGTATTGTTGATGGAATTAAGGTTTTAATTCCTTTGGAAACCCTAATTCGAAATTAGGGTTAGGGTTTATGGAATTGGGGATTTTGTAAAGATAATGAACTAGTTTAATGAATTGGTAGTTTTAACTAGTAAATTGTAAGTGGTTTAGTTTGGGTCAAAATCTAAGTCTTCACTTTTAGAAGAAATTATTGATTATGTTAAAAAAGTTTATGTGTAAGTTAAAGGCTTGTATGATTTTGGTAATGAGATAAGAAGACTTACAAATTGTAAGTCTTGTGTGCATGTCTAGAAGATGTCAAAATGGGTTTTGTGAGTTTTAAGGACAAACCTTAGTTTTAATTGGTCTTGGTTGACCAAATTGGAGTAATTTGTATTTTGAATGTGAAATTGAAAGACTCAAGTTATAAGACTTGTGTTCTTGTCTAAATAGTGTCAAAATGATTATGGGTCAATAGAGTAAACCCTAGTGAATTTGGGTCTTAAAGACTATGTATGAGTAGATTGTGATAATTGTATATGTATATGCTTATTATTAGGTGGATTTGTGCTTGATGGCGGATACGTTGACTTCTTGACCGGAAGTGTTTGTTAAATGGTTGTTGAATAGTTGCTTGAAAGTTGTTTGTTGCGTAAATTGCTCGGATTCGAGGTGAGTACAATGTGTGTTTACTTGTTAATAAGATTTGTATTGGTATGCGATTGTTTGTATTGTGGTTGGTATGAGGGCTCGGTTCACGTTGGGAACGCATCGGGCGGGATCTTGGTTCACGTTGGGAACGCATCAGGATCCATAGGGTTCTCGGTTCACGTTGGGAACACATCGGGAACCATATGTGATTGCATATAGAAGGACTTGATTATTTGTGGTATGTGAGTAATTGTCTATACTTGTTAATAAAGTTGATATTTGTGTGAAATTGTCTATGTTGATTGGTATGAGGGCTCGGTTCACGTTGGAAACGCGTCGGGCGGGATCTTGGTTCACGTTGGGAACGCATCAGGATCCAGAGGGTTCTCGGTTCACGTTGGGAACGCATCGGGAACCATATGTGATGGTGAATTGTATGACTTGATTGTTTTGTGATATGCGGATAATTGACTATCTTTATGGATGTTATTAACTCGTATGCACATATTGTATTCACTAAGCGTTTTCGCTTACTCTGTTGTTGTTTAACTTTTTATAGGTTCCGGTTTGGACAAGAAAAAGTATCATGGACGATTAGCTATTTAATGTTATAATGTGCTTTTGGATTACTTGCTTATGGATTAGTTGTGGATGCTAGATGGCATTGGTAGGTGCTTTGGGTGGGATAGTGATATCTCAAGAATCATGCTTTGATCTTTTGGTTGTCGTTTTGTCATTTGGGTCAAAATAACCACATTTTGTTAAAACGGGTCGAATTTGCCACCTAATGTTGTAACGGGTCGGTCTAATATCAAGTACTGTAATTATGATATAAACTTGTTAAAAGTGTTGGTTTAAATACATTTGAAATGAAATATAATTTGGTGTCGAAATGGGTGGAAAATGGGTCAAGGTACAAAATGTGGCCATATTTCTCTCTTTTGATCAGAACAGGATCCCATAGTGGGACGGATGAAATCCCATAGTGGGATCTGGAAAAAAAAAAAATTGTCGTTTTTCGAAAATGAGTGTAGGTCATTTCACACTTAATGATGTATTTGTACTAGTAAAGAATCATATTCTTTCTATGGATAATTTGCCAAAATATTAATAAAGTCTTGTATATTGTGAAATAAATTTAGAAACAAAAACAAATGAAAGTAATCCTACTGCTTTCTTTGCCAATTACGACAACAAAAACAACCGGATACAAGAACACAAGAAGCAGGACAAAGATTCAAAGGATGATAAGAAGTATATTTTATGTGATAAGCAGGAGCGTCTATTTAAACAGCAGAAGAAAAAACAACAAAAAGTAAAATACCTTGGTGCATGCATGTGAATGGGTAGAGCCGTCAATAAGCCACGGTGGGCGTCAATGGTCAAGCATGCATCACTTTGATTTCTGATATTAAGGAATTGGGTGTCTCCTGCTTGTGATGCACTCACAATCTGAAACAGAACATGGTGGCACAAGGTGAAACTAGATTATTACTCGTAACTTTTAAAAGATCAAAAAACCACATGGGCAAATTAATTAAAACAGGTAAGTGGGACTAATAAGTCACTGATCAGAAGGAATAACTTCAGTACAGCTTGAAGCGAGTTGGTGCTATCAGATACCCTTTTGGTAACTTCAGCATTATTTATACAAATGCATGATAAGTATGTCAAATACGATCAACTATCATGTATAATTTCAATTTCAATAACAATAACTTGAACTTTGTCAAATCAAAATGATCTTGGGAGATTTTACGAATTACAAAATACACTTTGGGTGACTTTGGACTTATATAAGCAATTGACCTACTACTTTCCTTGTAACTATATTTTATTATGTTACCCATTCGACACATTCTACTATTATTATTGTCATATAACAAACAAACAAACAAAAACAAAAAACAAAGTTTAAGATGCTCTTTTACCTTTTTGCTGGATCTAGTCCAGGATTCCCACAACCCGTTCTATACCGCCAACTCTTTCTACTCTACAAGTGTGTGGTCAGTCGGGTAACACAAGCAAGCCTGGAATAAGCAAAATGACTATTAAAATACAACCCAGGAGGAATTCATGGCCACCATAACATAATCTTTAAAGAAATTTATAGGGTGGTATCGGTGACAATATTTAAACTATTTAACCAGCTGGCTGATTTTAATCAATAAAACGATAATTTTTCCAACAGTTACAAAGTAATTACACTGACGGTTGCAGCAAGTTAGTAACATATAAAATTATCAGGGGGAAAACGGCATAGAATTAGAATCTGATGTGAAATGAATTGAAAAACAGAATGATACTAAGCAATGGACAGATCTGGTACATTAATACAAGAACACCAAAAAACAGAAATTGAAACCTGCTGAGTTGTAGATTAAAAACGACAAATAAGATAGGAGAATCCACCACTTTAATCTATAAAGGATGTTAACCCATCGAGATTAAAGATAAAGGAAACACTTCAAACCACCAAGATTCAAAGGCCCATAGAGAAAAATGAAGATTTAAGGTAAATATAGCTTGAACTCCATAAAATTCATATTCATCGAAAACTGCCTGTTACATTCCATCAACTTATCTTTTATAGAGGAGTCAGGTTTCTAGATACTTCTATTCCTAGTCAAAATAAAACAAAAGCTGAAAATAGTCAAAATAAAACAAAAGCTGAAAATGGTTTGTTGGAAATGTTAAGTGGTTGTTACATGGTACAACAATGTTCAACCAATAGTACAACAAAATAAGGAATCAAATCTGTTGGGACCCCACTTGGGACCACTTTTGATGTCCCCATTTTCTACACATCTCCTATTGCTAATTGGTCTCTATCTTCCTTCATACTTGATTGGTTGGCTTCAAAGCTTCATTTCCAACTAAAAAAGCATAACTAAAACTACTACAATCACACACATTTATGTTGCATATCGATACAAACATAAAGCATGTGATTTGTTTATTGAAAGCAGCTAAAATAGAAATGGTAATGGCCTAAACCCTCCATTTAAGTAAGGTGTATCCTTAGTTGAATTTAGGGTCACCAAACAACGTCTCAAAAAGGAGACATAGCAGGTATCACAACCATAGCTTGACTCGTATCCATCGCCAAATCGGGTTCTTATATAAACGTTTCGAAATACAAATAATTTTAAATCTTGTAGTTCACATATTTTGAAATTAATTGACTTCATTAAAATCTTGAAGTGCTTACCCATCAGGTAGGTGTTCGAATATCAAACCATCTGACAAAACCGTCCACAAAGCCAGCTGCATATTGGCCACCGTGAACTTGAAAAGCGGCCTAAAAGTCTAAAACCAGCAATCAAATAATAAACCATGCCAATAATTTTCCAAGAGCATACAGTTTACACGCCAAACTATATATATTATATCATATCATATACAACTAATAAAAACCTAGTATCAAATAATATCAGCCTACACTAGTTGACATAAAGAACGATAGTTCTATATATTGACCCAATTGGAAAACATTACCAAGGTTGAAATGCTGCAATCTAATGCTAGAGAAATAATCCAGATCCCACACCATGGTCGATAAAATTTTACCGGAAGCAGCATACTGCAATCAAATGATCAATGTAATGAAGGTTCTTATTTTACATGTTTAAGGAACCATATTGTTTGCTATTGAGTCTTTAATTGATCAATTATCAAAAGCCACATAAGTATAGAGTGTGTTGGATAAAAGGTCAATAATAAAGGACCATTTAAACAGACTATTCTCTAAGTTTTACTGATTACCGATATTGTTAAAACAGATAATAGTCGTCCCTTACTTTTCTCCATGTGAGTTTCGGTTTTCACCATTTCAGCATATTAATCAGCGGGACAAAGAAACAGGAGAATGCCAGCCCTCGTGCCAGGTCATCATTACCTTCCTTGTTAAATATAGCAGTTTTTTGGTAATGTCTCCTCCAACAACTTCGGTCTTGATTTCTTTACAGCCACTTAGATATAATCTCGAGAAGCTGCGAGTAAAAGAGTGAAACAAAGAGAGTCGATAGTGAGAAAAACAAAGATAAAATAAATAGTGAGGTTATATTTTGTAATCACATTTCGTAAAATTCAAATATGGCATGATCAATAATCCAAAGTATGATCTTAACTCTTCAGACTGATATATCATGCTACTTTATTTTCGCATCATTATAATTCTGGTGTATATGTAGAATCACCAAAAACGAATAAGATGATGCTAACAATATGAAATTGATAGGAATGTTTAACGGGATAAAACCAACACATAAGTAATGATATGTGCATAATCCAAAGTTTTAATTCTCTGTAGTATAAATAACCAACAAATGAAAATTTTCTTATCCCTTGCATGTTCAGCTCATGGAAAATAACTTGTATTTAAACACATACTAAGCAATGAGAAACCAAGACTTCTATTATCTTCATGCAATGGAAATCGAGTATAGTATGAGAAATAACCCAAAGTATGACCTACCTACTTTGGGCTATACATCATACAACTTCACTTTGGCATCAACATACATTGTTGGCAGTGTCTCTTTGGCCAATAACCTACTATTCTTGATGCATGCCCGTTCTTAGCTAACAAGATACATTTATGTTAGTCTAACTTTAGAAAGCAGCTTGAAGTAAGCCAACACTTTACAAAAACAATGAAAGTATACAATAAATCTGAATGCACACTTCATCAAGTAAAAAGGTACTAAAAAGACACCACATCCAATTAATATGGGTTAAATTTGTTTGTCCATATATACACTACAAAGCATGATTGATATCACACGACACGATCAAAACCTACAAAATCAATATCATGCACTCCAGCTATATAACAATAACAAACCTCATAAAAACTTAGTCGATTAAAAGGTAAGTTCATTGTACTAAACTATATTTTTAGGTTTTAAAAGTGGGAAGTGATTTTCAGTTTCTTCACAAGGAATCTATTACTTCCTGCAACGAAAATTTATGAATATAATGGGAGGTGCAATGGTACTAAGGTAATGTGTGATGAATACTGTAAGACTATAAGTATGTCAATAAAACTATTAACTATCAAAATTTAATTACCCGAATTATGAAAAGAAACTTACTTCCACCATATTCAATATCCTTGTTGCTGGATTAGAGCCCGTGAATTCAAAAATGACCTCGCGAGTATATTCCATGTAATTACAGATGGCACAATCTCCCTAGCAACCGCATCGTTCAAATAACAAATGGCATGTGTTATCTTATTACAAGAACACAATCTCCCTACCTAAATCATAAGCCTTTCAGGCAAAATAACAAGTACGTAAATAAGGGCATTGAACAAATAAAAGTATCATAATAATCTCGGATACATTAAGACCCATTCGCAAATCTCAACAATCGGATACAAATTAAATATTCATAGCATATTGTTAAATAAAAAGATGCAACTATTCAATTCCTACTAATTAATCAACTACACGTACCAAAAGATAATACCCCCTACTAATAAGCAAGTGACCCAAATTGTTAAAAATATTATTAACTAAAACACATTGAAACAAGATAAAACATTGCATTGGCAAGTTTTTTCCTTGACTTGGATTTTACTCCATCCAATGAAATCAAGTTAAAACATTACATTGGCTGATCTTTCTCGACTTGTTTTTTCTTCCATCCAATCTCGAGAAGCAGCAGACATCAAAAAAAGGTGAAACCAAAGTCTCCACGTACTGTATGCAACTCATACAATCCAACGGAAAGTATTGACTAGCCGAAATGATGTTAAGCGTTTCATAAGAGCCTTTTGAAATATCGTAAATAATGAGTTGCTTGTAGAAGGTATCCACCACAAGAATTTTTCCGTCATCCAAAATATTAAGAGTGTGGTAAAAGATGCCCCGATCAAAATGTAACGTGAATGAATGCATCTTCTCCCATGGGCTGTCAATGACGTGTTCCTTCCTCACCCACAACTCGAATCTAGATGAAGTTGTCATTTTGAGCGAACAAAGGCATCCATTTATTGTACCTAGATTTTCAATGAAGTTCGAAGCTTCGGGTAGAATTAACTTAGAAACAACCATATTTTTAACATTGCAGACAGTTAACACATTTTTCTATTTAATCCAATATAAATATCCATTTACAAATGTACCGATAGAATGATGAAGAATAATGTACTTGATGCCATATTTTTTCAAACTCCGAGAGCTCCATGTATTCCTTTTAAAGTCGTAGACCTCATAAATATCAGAATGTAGTTTAAGCCTAACGATTTTTAAGTGACTAGGAGTATCACTACTGTAGCCAAATCCATATCCATCTTTATAAATAATCGGAGTAGGAGGATCTGGAAGTTTTCTGGACTCGCCAGTAAAAGGATTGTATAAAATGAAAGCTTTGATTGTTAGGATTAAGACTAACCCATTAATGGATCCAATAAGTCTAGTCCATGCATAGTCATAGTCTGTGTGACTTTCTCTACTTTTCTGTGTGACTTACTTGAACAGGATCTGTTCTATAGGCTCGTATCTCTAGGCTCGTATCTCTGTATGACTTTCTCTACTTTTCTGGGTGAAGAAATGACTTGTTTTTATTCTCGGATAAAGGAAGGATTGTCTACATCTCACCTCCCCCATACACCACTCAAGTGGTATTGGGTACTGTTGTTGTTGTTGTTGTTGTTGTTGTTGTTGTATGCATAGTCATAGTCATCATCAGGTAGGGGGTGTTCGAACGGATAACAACGCTTGAATATCGAATCTGTACTCATGTTATTGGTCGAAATATTACCATCTATGAAGTCAAAGGTTTCCCTATTAACGTGGAGAATGATAGTAGGTTTACGTGCTGCTCTCAACTTCATAAAGTAAGGGTCCATAAGCATACAACACCAATTCTTGGATACGCACCGAAACCTTACCAATGGCTTTACTGGAAGCCTCTCCAGTATATTGAGAACAATCTCATCAGGTAAAAAGTCAACAACGGCCATCAGAAAACGAAATAACTGTTTTCAATGGGTGTGCACCGCGGAATAAACAAACAATGTCTACACAAAAGAAAAGCAAGTAATCGTCATCATCATCATTATATGTTATATATCTAATAACCTACAAGAAGAAGATGTGACAACAATACTCAATCCCATGAATTTTCATGTGAGGTATGAGGAAGGTGAGATATAGACAATCATTACCTCGTACCTAAGGATAAAAGGGAAGTCATTTCTCCATCCATCCAGGGTACAGAAACCCATTTGTAGAGTGAGTCATCCCTCCCTCTACCATAGGGTAAAGAGACTACTTCCACATGGACCTCTGCCCAAAAGTAATACTCAATACGTCTCAAAATTATTGTCCCAGTTTGACTTTAGAAATCTTTCTTTTTCAACTTTGACTTTAAATATCTTTGTTTGTGTTATAAAATACTTGATGAAAATTATACCAATGAGCTACTCGAGCTCGACTCGTTAAAAGCTTGATTCGATCCGAGCCTAAATGAGCTCGAGCTCGAGCCCGAGCTTGAACATATTTTGAAGATCTTTTAGTAAACGAACTCGAGCTCGAGCTTCTACATACGAGCTCGAACACGCTTGTGAGCCTACACGAGCCTAAAATCAATATTTATTATTACTTTTTATATAATATAGAACCCCGTATAAAACTAAATAAAGATAAGCGATTTTATATATAAACGAGCGGAACACGAGTCAAGCTCGAGCTTGTAAGATATCAAACTAAAACTAATTAAAAATAAGCGATTATATATATAAAATGAGTCGAACACGAGTCAAGCTCGAGCTTGTAAGAAACGAGCCAAACTCGAGCTTAATATATTGAGCTCGAAATCGAGCCGAGCTCGAGCTCTGTAAATTTTAACCGAGTCGAGCTCAATCTCAGCTGGACTCGTTTACACCATAAAACTTTATGTAAAATATTAAATTTCACCAATAGTAAACAGAAAATGTTGCTAACAAATGAAAATAACAATAAAGAGCAAAAAGTCGCTAACATTTACAAGAAAGAAGAATCTAAAAGTCACCAACTTTTAATTTGAATTACGTAAATTTAAATCACCTATAACGTACCTATTAACTCGAGTTTCCTCGTAGCAAATTTGTGATCATACATACAACTTAATTGACCAAATCTTGAAATAAACATAGAAAAAATAGAGGATAAATAATTTACCTAGGTTAGGGCTACGGCAACAAAGACGCAGTGAGATTTGGGGGGATGGTTTTGGCATAAACCCTAGATTAAATTTAAATTAAATTACAGTAATAGATTAATAGATACACGATGACTTGTTTTTTCTTAAAACGGGTATGGGCCAGCTAGCCTAGTATCTTTATGATTTGCATTTTGTTTGTAAGTTGATTGTTAGCCCCTTACTACTCAGCCCAATTATCTTTTTTTTATGGGATTGGCTAACTCATGCTCTAAGAATATAAGCTAAACCTCAATTAATGCACTCAAACTTTCTAAAATTAATATATAAATTTAATTAATAAACTCAACAATTTCCAATTATACATATATATTTATTGAAATTCATATCATTCATGACAAGGTTTGTACAATAAATAGTTCTTATCTGATGCCCTTAACGCACAAGTTAGATAATCCAATTTATTAATTATATTAGAAACTGATATATAAACATTAATGAGAAGTTAATCAAGAGTATAATTTGTTTATCGTGGAGAAAAAAATATTTGTAGATCAAACTGAGCTCTCTATTGAAAAACATCACAAATTATCATAACGGTTCGACCAACTTTAGAAGTTGGCCATTAATTCACCATGCAGTAACCAAATTGACCACATTATGATGCAATGAACATCGTACCATGTCTCTGCACATAACAAATTGTACAAGGTCGCAAGGAACTTTGGTAATATTAGGATTTGTATTTGAACTAATAATCCTAATATAGCAACGATAATCAGTTTTAAACCACACATCGAAACAACTCCATAGATCACTACTGACATAGGTTGTTGGATAATATTGAAAGCTAAAATTTTTTTGCCCGATCTATGCATGTGAAACGACCCGTCAAAATCGCTGTTGACGCGGCACGTTAATCATTGATTCCACAGTGAGGTTTTGACCTCTATATGATACGTTTTGATAAAATATTGCATTCATTAAATAAGTGACTTTCTAAACATAGAAAGTTATAAACATGTGAGCGAGTGCTTAGGTATAAGCAAAACCCCAAAATACATAAGTCTTTAATTTACAGGTTAACATCACAGTCCAATTATTTATTACACAAGCAGTTTTATTTTGAATGCAATAAACTTTGTACAAAGCATGAGAGACTCCATGCAGGCAACAAGCACATCACAGCGGAAGCATTCTAAGGACCTGAGAATAAAACATGCTAAAAAGTCAACACGAATGTTGGTGAGTTATAGGTTTATTTGCTCGAGTCATAAACATATATAAAGATAGACCACAAGATTTCATCAAAAGTTTATCAATAGATTCTACGTAACAGAGCACCCTGGTAACTAAACTTAACGCTATAGTGATAATTACCCCATTCGTTTTAATACACGCAAACCAACGTGTCTTAAACTCAAATAACATACGTCTGTTAAAAGGCTAGCGCTCTAGCTCGGACGGGGATGTCAAACCCTATGGATCCATATACAATTATTCTCGCCCACCAGTCCATATCCTATGAACTGGCAGCTACTAGTTACCAAAGCTAAGGGATTTTCGGTTTAACTCAGTGTAGAATTTAGTATGTACTTGTGTCTTATTGCGTTTAAAATAAATTGCATGTATTCTCAGCCCAAAAATATTTAAAGTATTTAAAAAGGGATCTATAACTCACAGTTCAATATTGAGACTCAATATTGTAGGCAAATTGCGTAGACGTAATGATGGTAGACGACTGTATGGTTGGCCTTGGATTCAAGAACAATACCCCGAACAATACCCAATATTTCATTAGCTTAAAGCGGTTTGAAACCCGAATTAAAAACACCCTCGTATATACCTTATTATTATTAAATTTAAATTTAAAATTATAATTATAATATAAATATAAATAAAGATTATAGAAGAAGAAAAAAGTGTGAGGAAATCCGTCGAGCAAACTGACCTTTTATAATACTTTTGCATTTACTGTAACTCATGCGATCGCATGAGTTTTCAGTGTTTTTGTCATGCGATCGCATGGCCGCCTTTTCCGTTTTTGTTTGCCAGTTCGTCGACATCAAATAGTGTTTCACTGTAGCAAATAGTAGTACTGTAGCCAATAGTGTTTACTGTAGCAAATAGTGTTTACTGTAGCAAATCACTGTAGCAAAGTCATTTTCACTGTAGCATTGTAGCAAAATACGGTTTCACTGTAGCAAATAGTGTTTTACTGTAGCAAATAGTATTTTACTTGTACATCTTATAATATATATATATTTATATGTATATTTACATAATATTAAATCATATAGAGAGTTGGTTTAAATTAGTCAAAATTTTCCGGGTCATCACAGCATGAGTCCAATTGAATTAGTCCAAGAGTAAAAGAAGTGCATGTGGGTTTTATTTGAATTGTTCATCCATAATCCAGAATAATCGGCAGTTTGCAAGCATACTCTTTATTATTTCCTAAAGTTCTAGCTAGTAGTAGATAAATATTTCATTATTAATAGAACTTCTAGAATATACTAAATTAGTGGAGTCAATTGGTTATAAAGCATGCACATAGTGCTTATTTACTAGGAGTATTTTGTTACTTTATGTTACTATAAATATGTATATGTATTTGTATTTGTATGTTGGTTATTGAATGAATGTAGAGAATATTAGCAAGATGTAGTTTCTTTATTTTTTGCTCTTATATATTTATTTTATATTTGAGTGGTATATAATAAAAGCAAGAATGAACAAATATGTTTCAACAGAGGTCAGTAAAGCATATCACAAACAACTCAATAAAAATTTGATATTCTATTTTCAGATCATATGATGATTTATTAATGAGGAAAAAGCTCAGTAATTATATAACTATTGCTTTATGAAGAACAAAAACAACTTTCTCTATCACGGGTATAGTTGTAGTTTTAGATATCCAACAATCCTATAAAGGGAATTGCAATACCAAATTTCAAATACTTAAACTTTCAGAAACCTTTCACATCTTCAATAAGGAAAATTTTTGTCTCATGAACCTGCAATTACAAACACGGGATAGTTTGTATGACTAATCGATGGGGTAAGGGCAGTAGCATTACCTCTTCTTATTCATCAGATGATGCTTCTGACTCTGTGTGCTCGTAATATTCGTTGTGTAGACCCTCATCATCTTCAACCTCCTCTTAAATTACAACAATGTCATCCTCATAGCCATATCCTCCATCTTCTTCATCAGTCCTGGTAAACCTAACAAAAATAACAATAACAACCTTTTATACCTTTATAAATACATTTACATAATAAATTTACAATACTATTCAATCTTTACGTGATCATGGCTTCTAGAAACGTTATTTCAGTCCCATCATTATATTTTTTAATGATAAAAGTATATATGACACCCTTGACATCACTACACAAATTTAATTACAACTTTTTAGCGTTTATCTGAGAATAAAACAAAGTCTATTAATAGTGGCTTACTTTGTTTCCTCGTTATAAGAAATAAGCCCTAATGAAGGTATAACTCATACACCTTGTTAGATATATTCCCGATCCTATATGTCAAAATCAGATCAAATCACAAATCAGCTTCTATCTGTCACATATGTTCAAGTTTTGTAAAAAAAAAATCTTACCATCTCTAGTTGTTGTCGGATGTAAACAAGCAGATCATCATCATATCATCATCATCTCCAGGATGCGGATGGGAAGCTTGCCAAGCCTACAATTTATATACATTATTTGAGTAAATTATGTTTATTTTCACACTTCAATACAATTTATTTGAGAACAATTAGTTATCCTCTAGAATTATATAAAATAGATTTTATCTAATCATTCAATCTTATCTCTAGTTTAAAATTATCTTAGCTTTATCCAACATATTATTTATTATATAAATGAAAACAAAACAAAAAGTCTCTTTATAAATGTATCATCTCTATAAGTCTCACTCACTTCGTGTAACACTTGCAACATGTACTTTTAATGAGATTTTATTTATTTATTTATTTATTTATTTATTTATTTATTAATTAATTATACACATATAAATAAGCAAACCACACTAAATTGTCTTATTTATGGTGGAAAATATGATCCTTTTGAACGATAGGTTCTTCCTTATTTAATTTATATGACACAATGTCATAAGCTGTCTCTAATCAACAACAATTAAATTCATTTAATTACGAAAACAAATTTACTCCTATTATTTCTTAGAAAAATAATTAATGTGACCCCAAGGGCTATGTTTAACCATTCCATATACAAATTAATTTCATATTTATAGCTAATTATTGTCGTGAATGTGACAACCCGGGAATTTTCGACTAAATTTAAACTCAATCTTTAAATGATTTCGACACGATAAGTAAAGTCTTGTAGATTGAATCTCAAAAACTTTGAACTGTGATCATGTATACATTTGACCCTTGACTAATCCCGACGATTCACGAACAATTGTTTGTAAATAAATAGGTATATATATAAATACAAGTGTATATATCAATTTGAAATTGTAAATTATAATTTAAACATTTGAGTAAAATAAGACATAATAAAGTCATATTTTAAATCTATATATATACAAAGTATATTAAGTGTAATAAATAAATGACTGTAATATTAAATGTAATTACAAGTTGGAAGTATAACTGTTATAATAATATTATTATTACATTCATTATTACTATTAATATTAATATTAAGTATTATTAATATTATTATGGTTGATATAATTATAATTAAAAGGTTTGTGATAAAATCCATGGTAGTACATTCCCACTTCCATTGAGGAAACTCTGGTTGTGTCAGCAGTCCTGACGGTTTCTGATGTTCAGCCTTGACCTTGGCGCAAGTCAGGCACTTTCCAACATAAGTAGCAATGTCGGCTTTCATGTTGGGCCACCAATAGAACTTCTTGAGATCGTGGTACATTTTCCCGTTTCTCGGGTGAATTGAGTACCTCGTTTTGTGTGCTTCATCCAGTACTAGTTGCCTTAGGTTACCATGTTTTGGTACCCATATCCTACCAGCAAAATACAGGGTTTCATCGGCTTTTACTTCAAGTTGTTTTTCTAACCCTTTGCTCATTTCGCCTTTTTCATTTTCTTCTTTTAAAGCTTCTAACTGTGCTGCTTGAATTTGCTTTGTGAGATCGGTACAAATTGTAATGTTCAAAGCTCGGACCCTAAGAGGTTTTACTCTTTCTTTTCGACTTAGGGCATCAGCTACAACATTAGCCTTTCCGGGGTAGTAACGGATTTCACAATCGTAATCTTTTAACAACTCTACCCAGCGACGTTGCCTCATATTGAGTTGTTTTTGATCAAAAATATGCTGAAGACTCTTATGGTCGGTGTACACTGTACACTTGGTGCCATATAGATAGTGTCTCCATATTTTGAGTGCAAAAACTACTGCTCCAAGTTCCAAATCGTGCGTCGTATAGTTCTTTTCATGAATTTTTAGTTGTCATGAGGCATATGCGATAACTTTTGTGCGTTGCATTAATACACATCCTAAACCTTGGCGCGAAGCGTCACAATAGATCACGAAATCATCATTTCCTTCCGGTAATGACAAAATGGGTGCAGACGTTAACTTCTTCTTTAATAACTGGAATGAGGATTCCTTTTCCGTGGACCAATCATACTTCTTTCCCTTTTGAGTCAATGCAGTTAAGGGTTTGGTGATTCTAGAGAAATCTTGAATGGATCTTCGGTAGTAACCAGCAAGACCTAAGAATTGGCGGATTTGTGTTGGAGTCTTCGGTGTTTCCCATTTACTAATGGCTTCGATCTTGGTAGGGTCAACTTTAATTCCATGTTTACTGATAACATGGCCCAAAAATTGTACTTCTTGTAACCAGAAATCACACTTCGAAAATTTTGCGTACAATTCTTCTTTCTTGAGTATCTCTAGTACCAGTCTTAAGTGTTGCTCATGTTCTTCCTTGTTCTTCGAGTAAATCAATATGTCATCAATAAAAACAATGACAAATTTGTCTAAATACGATCTACAGATGCGATTCATTAGATCCATGAATACTGCTGGAGCATTAGTTAATCCAAAAGGCATGACTAGAAACTCATAGTGACCGTAACGGGTTCTGAACGCGGTTTTAGGAACATCTTCTTCCTTCACTCTCAGCTGATGATATCCGGAGCGTAGATCAATCTTAGAATAAACACTTGATCCTTGCAATTGATTAAACAAATCATCAATCCTCGGTAATGGGTACCGATTCTTGATCGTTAATTTGTTTAATTCTCTGTAATCTATGCACATTCTCATAGATCCATCCTTCTTCTTGACGAACAGAATAGGAGCACCCCAAGGTGAAAAACTGGGACGAATAAATCCACGGTCCAATAATTCTTGTAACTGGTCTTGTAATTCTTGCATTTCTGAAGGTGCAAGTCTATATGGAGATCGGGCTACAGGTGCAGCTCCTTGTATGAGATCAATCTGGAATTCTACACATCTATATGGAGGTAGCCCCGGTAATTCTTCTGGATACTCCGGGATATTCTCTTACAACCGGCATGTCATCAATGCTTCTTTCTTCAGTATTGATCTTCTTTACGTGTGCTAGAATAGCATAACAACCTTTTCTTATAAGTTTCCGAGCCTTCATACAGCTGATAAGGTTCAGCTTCGAGTTGCTCTTCTCCCCATAAATCATTAATGAAGTTTCATCCTTACGAGGGATGCGGATTGCTTTTTCAGCGCAAACAACTTCCGTTCTTGTTTTGAACATCCAGTCCATGCCAACGATTACGTCAAAACTTTCTAATTCTACGGGTATCAAATCGATTTTGAAGGTTTCACCAGCGAGATTTATTTCGCAACCATGGCAAATTTTATCGGCTTTTATCAGTTTACCATTAGCTAATTCAATAGTATATTTATCGTCTAGAGGCAATGATGCACATTTTAGTTTAGAACTAAAGTCTTTACATATATAACTTCTACCAGCACCCGTATCAAACATAATAGAAGCTAGTTGATTATTAACGATAAACGTACCCGTGACAAGATTAGGATCCTCACGTGCTTCACTGGTACTAACATTAAATGCCCTTCCACATGCGGGTTCTTTGTTCTTCTCCTTATCAGGGCATTGATTTATAAAGTGACCAGACTTCCCGCATCCAAAACATTTCTTGACATCGGTCGGTTTTGTATTTACTTCAGAAACGGTGGCATAACAATCTTTCGCCACATGTCCTTTCTTGTTGCATTTATCACAGACCACTTGGCAATAACCTGCATGATGTGTGTAACATATTTTGCAGAACGGATGGGGTCCCTTATAGTTTGGACTAGCAGTTGTCCCATCTTGTTTACCTTTAAAAGTTTCTTGCTTCTTCAGGTGAGTACTTTTGCCCTTATAGTCTTCCCATTTCCTCTTTCCTTCAGTTGTCTTGACTTCGGTAATTGGTGCATTAATCGAACTCTCTGTGATCTGGTCCATGAGTTGGTGTGCCATTGTCATGGCTTCCTGCATCGTATTCGGTTTGGACGATGTAACATTTCCTTTGATATTGATTGATAAACCGTCAATATACATTTCTATCTTTCGTTTCTCGTTTGGCACCAATTCGGGACACAACAAGGGTAGTTCCATGAAACGCTTTTCATAGTTATTGAGATTCGCGCCGATAACCTTCAGATTACGTAACTCAGATTCCATTTTTCTGATCTCGTTTCGAGGACAGTACTCCTCGATTAGCATCTTTTTCAGTTCTTCCCAAGAGATATCATATGCCATATCTATTCCTTCTGTTTTAGCATAATTGTTCCATCAAGTAAGTGCACCGTCTTGCAACGTGCACGAAGCATACTTTGACTTGTCTCCGTTCGCACAATTACTGATTTTAAAAACAGACTCCATCTTTTCAAACCATCGGGTTAGACCGACTGGTCCCTCGGTTCCACTAAATGTCTGTGGTTTGCATCCTTTAAAAGTTTTGTATGAGCATCCGTTTCGTAAGTTTGTGTTTACGGCTACTGCTTTGGCTGCTGCTTCGGCTATTGCTTTTGCTGCCTCAGCTGCAGCAATTCTTTCATTCACACATTTCTCGACTAGTTCTTCAAACTCAGCATCCGACATTTGAGACATGTTTCTTCAATAAATACAACAGAGATAATTTAATCATATAGAATATTATAGGTAAAATGGGTTGTCGATAGTTAATCGTAGCATATTAATAACATGAACCAATTATTATAAAAGCCTTTTCTTCTTATTAGCATTTTATAATTATTTCTAGGGTATTACCTACCCGTTAAGTTCATACATAATAGCTAGTACAAGGAATTAACTACTAAAATCCTAATAATATTCCACTATGAAAAATTATAGCGAGTTACTACTTTATTATGTAATAATAATAATAAGAAGTAGTAACAATACAAATAATCATTCCATGCAATTATTATTAATAAACCAAAATAATACAATACCATCTAATACCGATATTTTACATATGCATATTTTACATAACAAGATAGAGTAGCACACATAAGCAATAAAATAGCGCATGGAAGATTTATGGTTGCGAGGTCGTTTATTCAGAACTATCAGAAACTTCTTCCCATTTGGTTCTCTCTGCTAGTTGTTTGTGTGCACATGGTCCGACAGACATTCTGGCAGTGTATTTAAGTTTTGGTTGGGGTTTTGAGGTACCCGTTGCCTCAGTGGGTTTAATACAATAAGGGTGGTTACGGATCGAATGGTCCTGTTCCTTTTTAATAATTAAGGACTTTTTATTTTTGTGGTTGTTTTTATTATCTATAGCAAGTTGGAATTTCTCCTTAGTGACTTCTTTTATTTCATTAGCGAAATCCTCCTCCTCACCGATCTCGTCTGATGACGAACTATCTGAGTCATGTGTAGGAGAATATGATGACGAACTGTCTGCATCATGTATACGAGAATATGTACCGGTGGTCATGAACCGAAATCTGCCAGGCAATATATTCACAACCCGCCCGTCGGCGGTGTATCTGGCCCAATGTCCATGTTCGTTTAGAAATGGACGATCTTCGTTTACTCCAGGGATCATAGGTCCATGCCAACGATACTGTGGCTCCGGAAAACTAGAGTTGGGTGGAGCTGGAACCTCCTCTGGGTTTACCGGGAGTTGAGATTCCCCGGCTAACACAATTTCTTCTTTAATAGGTATTGGAGCACCCTTTTCAGTTGTGGATATAATAGATTCAGTGTCTGATTCTGAGTCGTACAAAATGATAGGATTAGATGAAGTCATCTATCACATAATTGAAACAACAATTACGTTAGCATAAATATATCACATATAATTTTTTGACCAAATGATAAGCAAAAATCAGTAAAAACAGATATGGTCATAGTCCAGACTCACTAATGCATCCTAACAATTACCAGTTAAACACACTAATGTAATTTCTGGTTCCCTATGACCTCAAGCTCGGATACCAACTGAAACGACCCGTCAAAATCGCTATTGACGTGGCACGTTAATCATTGATTCCACGGTGAGGTTTTGACCTCTATATGATACGTTTTGATAAAATATTGTATTCACTAAATAAGTGACTTTCTAAACATAGAAAGTTATAAACATGTGGGTGAGTGCTTAGGTATAAGCAAAACCCAAAAATACATAAGTCTTTAATTTACAGGTTGACATCACAGTCCAATTATTTATTACACAACGCAGTTTTATTTTGAATGCAATAAACTTTGTACAAAGCATGAGAGACTCCATGCAGGCAACAAGCACATCACAGCGGAAGCATTCTAAGGACCTGAGAATAAAACATGCTAAAAAGTCAACACGAATGTTGGTGAGTTATAGGTTTATTTGCTCGAGTCATAAACATATATAAAGATAGACCACAAGATTTCATCAAAAGTTTATCAATAGATTCTACGTAACAGAGCACCCTGGTAACTAAACTTAACGCTATAGTGATAATTACCCCATTCGGATGCGGATGGGAAGCTTGCCAAGCCTACAATTTATATACATTATTTGAGTAAATTATGTTTATTTTCACACTTCAATACAATTTATTTGAGAACAATTAGTTATCCTCTAGAATTATATAAAATAGATTTTATCTAATCATTCAATCTTATCTCTAGTTTAAAATTATCTTAGCTTTATCCAACATATTATTTATTATATAAATGAAAACAAAACAAAAAGTTTCTTTATAAATGTATCATCTCTATAAGTCTCACTCACTTCGTGTAACACTTGAGCAATTGTAAGAATTGCACTTGCAACCTATACTTTTAATGAGATTTTATTTATTTATTTATTTATTAATTTATTAATTAATTATACACATATAAATAAGCAAACCACACTAAATTGTCTTACTTATGGTGGAAAATATGATCCTTTTGAACGATAGGTTCTTCCTTATTTAATTTATATGACACAATGTCATAAGCTGTCTCTAATCAACAACAATTAAATTCATTTAATTACGAAAACAAATTTACTCCTATTATTTCTTAGAAAAATAATTAATGTGACCCCAAGGGCTATGTTTAACCATTCCATATACAAATTAATTTCATATTTATAGCTAATTATTTTCGTGAATGTGACAACCCGGGAATTTTCGACTAAATTTAAACTCAATCTTTAAATGATTTCGACACGATAAGTAAAGTCTTGTAAATTGAATCTCAAAAACTTTGAACTGTGATCATGTATACATTTGACCCTTGACTAATCCCGACGATTCACGAACAATTGTTTGTAAATAAATAGATATATATATAAATACAAGTGTATATATCAATTTGAAATTGTAAATTATAATTTAAACATTTGAGTAAAATAAGACATAATAAAGTCGTATTTTAAATCTATATATATACAAAGTATATTAAGTGTAATAAATAAACGACTGTAATATTAAATATAATTACAAGTTGGAAGTATAGCTGTTATAATAATATTATTATTACATTCATTATTACTATTAATATTAATATTAAGTATTATTAATATTATTATGGTTGATATAATTATAATTAAAAGGTTTTCTGATTATCAAAATAAAGATGTTAAATATAAATATGAAAATGATTAAATTAAGTGTAACTCAAATATTGTTAGTTATTATTATCAATATTATTATAATATATAATATATAAATAAGAAAATTGAAACATATAACTTGTTATTATTACTATTGTTATCAAATAATATTATTAATAAATTATTATTATTATTTATTACTATAGGATTTTTATTAGCATTATTATTATTATTTTATTATCTTTGTTATTATTAACACAAATACCATTATAAATAATATCATTATTAATATAGTTATTATTATTATTAGTATTAGTAATATTATTATCATTATTATCAATTCTATTAATATTAACATTTTTATGCTGAATTATTAATATAATTAGTAAATAATATTAATATTACTAGTATATTTAGTTATTAATAATAATAATAAAAAAATACATATATATATATATATATATATAATCAAGTAAAGAATATAGAATCTGTTAAATTCAACAAACACTGTGTTATAATTTTGTAATTATCAGATTCGGTTACAGGTTATTCTCAGTCACAATTTAGAAAAGGAAGTCTTTGATTATAAAATGTTTACTACAAAATCAGATTGAATTAAAAACCCAAACATCAAAGAAATAAAAACAAAGCTCTGTTCTTGATTCTTTTTAGCCAAAATTCAAAAACGAACCAATTATTAAAATCCAAAAATGTAGTTTTGTTAGGATTCATTCAATCAAACTATCTGTAAGTTTTCAACTTCCAACTCTTTCTATTAATTTCTAATTTTGAAGTCAAAGTTAAAATTTAAAAAGTCAAAGGTTTTGTTCATCATGAAATTGGAATTCGTTTTAAAGTTTCTGGATCAATTAATGATTCATAAAGTATATATAATTGATTTACAACACAATTCATGTTGTAATTATAACCTAAAATGCTCTAAAACTTAAAATTCGATTTAGTGTTCATAGCACTCTTAACTATGATGAGCATTAGCTTGAAATCAAATGAATTTTCAAAATGTAAAAATATAGATACATTAGGAATCAATTAGTAAAACTTTCTGCAAAAATTGAAGTTCCAATTCTTCCAATCGATCATGAAGTTGTTTTGATAATTACAGATAAATTGACGATTGATATAGTTTCTAGGAGAGATTTGTAAAATAATTCGTGAAGAAATCGTAAACTAAAAATGCTTAAAAATCAAATTTTTTTTCTTTCTTAAACTATAGCGAACAGCAGCAGCTCCAATTACCCATTCATTTTTTTATTATTATTTTTTTTACAATTAATCACATATACTCATTTTCTATGTTGGATATTTAATCCAACAAACCGTGTAAATACATGATATTAGAAGGACTTGATCCCTGGCTTGATTTGTTCTATGAGAAAGAAGATGAGAAAGGGAAACAGTTAGAACCTAGTTAAATAAATTTACTTTAAGTATTACAACAGAAAAACGAAACTGGTGCAATGGTTAAGGGTGTTGATGAATAAGCAAGAGGTCGGGGGTTCGAGCCTCGTATGTGGCATTCTTTTTAAAAAAACTACTTAGAGGGTATACACTCTTATTTTACTTCTATTACTATTATTATTATTATTATTATTATTATTATTATTATTATTATTATTATTATTATTATTATTATTATTATTATTATTATTATTATTATAGATTGTTATTGTTATTGTTATTGTTATTATTGATTGATATTATTATTAAGTATTAGTAGTATTATTAGTATTATTATCATTGTTATTATTATGATTATGAATATTATGAATATTATTATAATTCCTATAAAAATCATAAAATTTAATATTTGTTCATTAAAAAAAACTAATACTTGTATCATTTTATAAGTTATAATATTATTATTAGTATCATTACTAGTATTATAATTATTATCAGTATTATAATTATCATTATAAATATCATAATCATTATTATTATTATTAATATCATTATAAGTATTATTATGTACATTATAATGATTATTAGTACTATGTAATTTCTAAAATCATTAACATAACTAACACTAACAATAAAATTAATATATTTTTTATATATTATTAATAATATTACTTTTATTACTAATAGAATTATTATCATTATCATATTTATCATTACAAATATTAGTTGAGTATTACTATAATAACTATCTTAATAAACATATGATATATATATATATATATATATATATATATATATATATATATATATATATATATATATAAAGATATATTTAATACTTATAACATAACCAAATTTAATATTTTATATACAAAATGAATATATGAGACGTATATGTGTTATTAATATAAAAATGATATAATTAATAAATTATATATACACAAACTTATTCAATTACGATATGTATATTAATAAATATACAAATGATATAGGTTCGTGAATCCGAGGCCAACCCTGCATTGTTCAGTATTGTCATATGTATTTTTACTACAAAATACAGTATGGTGAGTTTCATTTGCTCCCTTTTTAAATGCCTTTGCAATATATATTTTTGGGACTGAGAATATATGCGCTGCTTTTATAAATGTTTTACGAAATATACACAAGTAATCGAAATTACATTCTATGGTTGGATTACTATACTGAATATTGCCCCTTCAAGTCTGGTAACCTAAGAATTAGGGAAATGGCCCCTAATTGACGCGAATCCTAAAGATAGATCTATGGGCCTAACAAACCCCATTCTGGAATTTGGAATGCTTTAGTACTTCGATTAAATGGTGATTGCGATTGCCGATATATGGCATACTTGCGAGTATGCGGGGAATATTCTATATGCATTATGTTAATGTCGGTTACCAGGTGTTCATCATACGAATGGATTTTTATACACTTGCGAGTGTAATGTTATTTATGAAAAATGAAATCTTGTGGTCTATTAAAATGATGAAAATGATTGATTATGATAAACTAATGAACTCATCAACCTTTTAGTTGACACTTTAAAGCATGTTTATTCTCAGGTATGAAAGAAATCTTCCACTGTGCATTTGCTCATTTTAGAGATATTACTTGGAGTCATTCATGACATATTTCAAAAGATGTTGCATTCGAGTCGTTGAGTTCATCAAGATTAATATTAAGTCATTCATAGTGTAAATATGTTATGAAAGGTTATGCATATCTGTCAACTTTTGATGTCATGGAAGTTTGTCTTTTAAAAACGAATGCAATGTTTGTAAAATGTATCATATAGAGGTCAGAACCTCGCAATGTAACCATATGTTATTGTATTCGTCCTTTTGGATTAGGACGGGTCGCTTCATGTGGTATCAGAGCGGTGGTCTTAGCGAACCAGGTCTTGCATTAGTGTGTCTAACTGATAGTTGTTTAGATGCATTAGTGGGTCTGGACTACGACCGTGTCTGCATGTTAAAAGTTTTGCTTATCATTTCGTGTCAAAAATCATCTACTTATCATCCTTAGGAAATTACCTGCTTATCATTTTTAGTCTAGACACTTCTTATTGCATTGATTGCATGAATAGTGTAGAAACAAAATTCAGATCTTAGCGTATCTGTTACTGTAGACTTTATCTGACACGTTTCCTTAATTTCATTCGTAATCTACTGGATCTTCTGTACTATACATAGATATTCTATGTAATTAGAATATCATCTGATATCCGAAAATCATTTCAAAAAAAAAATTCCTTTACCTAACCGTGCAAGATGAATTCCGCCACCAGTTTAAGTTCGTCGGATTCCGATAACTATTCCGATATGGATTTTCACTCGAGCTCCGAAAACAGTGTAATCGGAATGGATCAACCGATTAGCCATCATCTATTCTGGATGAATTGGGGCTGGGTTCGTAGCCTCCTCAATCATTGGAGACAAGAAGAAGGTGATCCTTTTCATCCACCACATTGCCCTCTTGGCGAAGAACCTGAAGCACTTACCGGCGAACCTGTCTGACACACCATTTCCTCTCTCATTTCCAGAGTATCTCGTCACGATTATATACTATACCAAATTTTAGATCATATTTATCCGCTCGTCCGAACCGACAATCACCCCGGTGTAATAGAAGAAGTCAACTGGCTTCGTGCTCGGGTAGTGGCTTTGGAGAATATGGTGCAAAGGTTACAAACACCAGCAGCAGCTCCAACAGCATAACCAGTACCACCATCATCAACGCCAACAGTACCATTACCACCACCAACAACAACTGCATTGCAAACCTAAACTTCACAATCTGTCACATGAACATCAACGTCATACGCACCATAGATACCAAGGAGTACCAACAACAATGAACGATGAAGTATTAATTCATAACTTCATTGAAGAGATTTTCTGCGAAGAATATGTGGTTTCTAAAAGTTTTAAAGATTATTTATTCTACCTCAAACTGAAAATCAAATGAGTTTAATATCATATTGACTCATTAAATCCATAATTACCTCTGAAGAAAATATATATGTATATATATTTTCATAAAGATTGTAATTGAAAATTCTTTCGTACAAACTGTTAATGATGAAAATATTTTAACGGGTAGGTAATACCCGAGGAATATTTAGATTTCACATTAATAAGTTACACTGTATATCCTTCGAATCTGATTCAA
This sequence comes from Rutidosis leptorrhynchoides, assembly GCF_046630445.1. Lineage (NCBI taxonomy): Eukaryota > Viridiplantae > Streptophyta > Magnoliopsida > Asterales > Asteraceae > Rutidosis > Rutidosis leptorrhynchoides. Next base: position 353,961,907 of record NC_092342.1, on the reverse strand, counting down.
CAGTCATTTACTATTCTACTTACATCCACAGATATACGTATCCGTTCACAGCAGAATAATCATTTTCACTCAATTTCATATTTGGATTTTGACTTATCAAAATCCGACAAGTGGCATAATGAAGAAAACATTGGACAAAATAAAATTTGTTAGAAACGAACAAATTAACTATGAGAAATTTTGTTAAGAATTCACGCTAACAAAATCCTAGCTAACTGTTCCTAGCTAACTGTTAATTCCTTATTGTACATTTTATTTATCGCAATTTAATTATCGCAATTTATATTCTCGCAATTTTATTTATCGTCATTTAATTTCTGTTATTTATTTTACGCACTTTAAATATCGGGACACGTATACAAAGTTTTGACATATCATATCGACGCATCTATATATATTATTTGGAATAACCATAGACACTCTATATGCAGTAATGCTGGAGTTAGCTATACAGAGTTGAGGTTGATTCTACAATAATATATATACTTTGAGTTGTGATCGAGTCTGAGACATGTACACGGGTCACGATACGTATTAATTAATTCGAATATTATAAACTATATATGAACTATTGAATTAGTAACTGTGGACTATCAACATTGGACAATTAAAATGAATTAAAATATTGATTATGACATATGAAACTAAACAATTCTTCAAGTTTGCCACTTGATTTCATCCTAAACCTCATTTGTATCTTGACGATTACAATCTGCGATTCAAACCTTTCATAATTCTTGAAAATACTTCAATCAAGAAGATGAACCAACCGCACTTCATCTACGGAAGAAAAGATTGATACATATAGTTATGCACCTGAAAACATTCAGAACCTGAGTAAACGTTTAACACGTATCTGCGCTAACTCCTTTGGCGTTGTTATTACCGAAAATAATTTTGCAATTCCTTTTCAAATTAGACAGTTTTGTCACAGCTTCAGCAAATCAATTTCGACTTTTCATTCGAATAAGCTCTATTAGAACCTTGATATATAAGTTGCCTTTCGTCATTGTTACCGAGGAACCATTTATATTCCACCACATTAGCAGTAAATTTACCAGCAACTTCATTGGTTTTGGACTTTTCGAAAAATCATTACATTCAGTGAAACCCTATCGTTTACATCTTATAACGAGAATTACTATACCAATTACCGGGAATTAGAAATCAGTATTTTGAAATATCGCAGCGTTCTACATCAACAGTTATATGTATACATATAACCTTTATCTCTTAGAATTATGATCTTTCATTCTGAAATTCTGAACAGCACCTATTTTACGAATCAGTTCTTCGAATGTTAGAAATTGCTGATGAAGCAGCAAAAACTGTAAACGACCTTAACAGTCAAAAGTATGATGATAAAGAATGAAGTGTTGGAAACGCTCCATAGAAAATTTAGTACCAAAAAGCGAATTATGCGAAACTATGAAGGAGGCTATGGATAAATCACAAACGATAAACCTGCCTTCAAAGAATCCAAATGATTCAGTATCTGCTGAAGTCATTAACGAATATCTTGCTCCTAGCTCTAAATCTTTACGCACAAATCTTCATCAACATCCATCGATATTAGAAAATCTAAGATATCATCATATCTTTCATTATAAATATCCTCCATATTTCTGAAGATATTTTCATAACTGTTCTATCTGAAATCATTTATCTCTTCGCAATATCAGTATTACCTCATAAAGGAAACTATTTTAGTTTCTAAATTCTAAAAAAAAATTCGAGTTTAAATTATGAATGCTATTGAAGTAGTGTTGGAAATTGATGCATGAGTTAGTATAATATAATGACACTTGATCAACGTGATTATATTACAGTAAGTCATGCCGAGTTTCTAATGGAACATGATGATTCACAGATCATAACGTCATCATGTGCCATGTTACATAACTTTTTCATTCTGCTTAACTTCTGAACATATCAAGAAAGTATATTCTTGATAGTTCTATTCTCAGTGATTCGGGTAATTTGACAAATTAAATCGTGCTAATACATTCTTTCTTATTTAGAACATGATGTTTATCCAAAATTTCATACTTACGAATTCTGGACCGTTACTCGCTTTACTAGAGGTCGGGAGGATAATAAAAAGGCAAAAAGCTCCAAAATATAAGAGAAAATATAAAGCTCAATAACAACACGAAAGTTACAAACTGTGGATATTAATACGAATAGCAATATAAAGACATGGTATAATTAAGAATAGTATCACCCCAAGGCAATAGTAGAAGTAAACAGATTTTTTTGGTGGAAGATTGAAAAGAAGGACGACAGAAATGATAATTAGGAAAATATTAAGGATTAGAACTGGATTAAGCATTTTCATAATCTTTTGGATGTATGAACTAGGAAAGAAAGTATAGGAATGGTGAGAATAATGGAACGGAAGAGCTTAATTTATAATGGAAATATCAGACAGAGTAATCGAGACAGATCACCGTATTTAATTATAGAGATCTTAATTTTCTTATTCACCGAAGAATCAAATCTTTTAGATTTTTAAAATTTTCTTTAATCCCTTGAATTTCAGAATTCAACCCTGACTACGTCAAAAGTTAAGGCGAAACTTTATTTATTCATTTCACTATTTAAGGATAGCTTCACTCGTAAGCTTCACATAATGGAGTCGTTTTATCTATATTACTCAATGTTGATAAAACTATATTTATCAACTCATAATCGTCATGAAAACATTCTTATTGTTAGCCATGACGAACACACTCAAATTTTGGGATGAAATTTCTTTAACGGGTAGGTACTGTGACAACCCGGGAATTTTCGACTAAATTTAAACTCAATCTTTAAATGATTTCGACACGATAAGTAAAGTCTTGTAAATTGAATATCAAAAACTTTGAACTGTGATCATGTATACATTTGACCCTAGACTAATTCTGACGATTCACGAATAATTATTTGTAAATAAATAGGTATTTATATAAGTACAAGTGTATATATCAATTTGAAATTGTAAATTATAATTTAAACATTTGAGTAAAATAAGACATAATAAATTCGTATTTTAAATCTATATATATACAAAGTATATTAAGGGTAATAAATAAACGACTGTAATATTAAATGTAATTACAAGTTGGAAGTATAACTGTTATAATAATATTATTATTACATTCATTATTACTATTAATATTAGTATTAAGTATTATTAATATTATTATGGTTGATATAATTATAATTAAAAGGTTTTTTGATTATCAAAATAAAGATGTTAAATATAAATATGAGAATGATTAAATTAAGTGTAACTCAAATATTGTTAGTTATTATTATCAATATTATTATAATATATAATATATAAATAAGAAAATTGAAATATATAGCTTGTTATTATTAGTATTGTTATCAAATAATATTATTAATAAATTATTATTATTATTATTATTATTATTATTTATTACTATAGGATTTTTATTAGCATTATTATTATTTTTATTTATTATCTTTGTTATTATTAACACAAATACCATTATAAATAATATCATTATTAATATAGTTATTATTATTATTATTATTATTAGTAATATTATCATCATTATTATCAATTCTATTAATATTAACATTTTTATGCTGATTTATTAATATAATTAGTAAATAATATTAATATTACTAGTATATTTAGTTATTAATAATAATAAAAAATACATATATATAAAATCAAGTAAAGAATATAGAATCTGATAAATTCAACAAACATTGTGTTATAATTTTGTAATTGTCAGATTCGGTTACAGGTTATTCTCAATCACAATTTAGAACAGGAAGTCTTTGATTATATAATGTTTACTACAAAATCAGATTGAATTAAAAACCCAAACATCAAAGAAATAAAAACAAAGCTCTGTTCTTGATTCTTTTTAGCCAAAATTCAAAAACTAACCAATTATCAAAATTCAAGAATGTAGTTTTGTTAGGATTCATTCAATCAAACTTTCTGTAAGTTTTCAACTTCTAACTCTTTCTATTAATTTCTAATTTTGAAGTCAAAGTTAAAATTTAAAAAGTCAAAGGTTTTGTTCATCATGAAATTGGAATTCGTTTTAAAGTTTCTGGATCAATTGATGATTCATAAAGTATATATAATTGATTTACAACACAATTCATGTTGTAATTATAACCTAAAACGCTCTAAAACTTAAAATTCGATTTAGTGTTCATAGCACTCTTAACTATGATGAGCATTAGCTTGAAATCAAATGAATCTTCAAAATGTAAAAATATAGATACATTAGGAATCAATTAGTGAAACTTTCTGCAAAAATTGAAGTTCCAATTCTTCCAATCGATCATGAATTTTCGAGTCAAAGTTAAATTAAAAAAAGTTAACTTTTTTGTTTATCTTAAAATTCGAAGTTGTTTTGATAATTACAGATAAATTGACGATTGATATAGTTTCTAGGAGAGATTTGTAAAATAATTCGTGAAGAAATCGTAAACTAAAAAGGCTTAAAAATCAAAATTTTTTTCTTCTTAAACTATAGCGAATAGCAGCAGCTACAATTACCCATTCGTTTTTTTTTTTTTTACAATTAATCACATATACTCGTTTTCTATGTTGGATATTTAATCCAACAAACCATGTAAATACATGATATTAGAAGGACTTGATCCCTGGCTTGATTTGTTCTGTGAGAAAGAATAAGAGAAAGGGAAACAGTTAGAACCTGATTAAATAAATTTACTTTAAGTATTACAACAGAAAAACGAAACTGGTGCAATGGTTAAGGGTGTTGATGAATAAGCAAGAGGTCGGGGGTTCGAGCCTCGTCTGTGGCATTCTTTTTAGAAAAACTACTTAGAGGGTATACACTCTTATTTTACTTCTATTATTATTATTATTATTATTATTATTATTATTATTATTATTATTATTATTATTATTATTATTATTATTATTATAGATTGTTATTGTTATTATTGTTATTATTGATTGATATTATTATTAAGTATTAGTAGTATTATTAATATTATTATCATTGTTATTATTATGATTATGAATATTATTATAATTCCTATAAAAATCATAAAATTTAATATTTGTTCATTAAAAAAAATTAATACTTGTATCATTTTAAAAGTTATAATATTATTATTAGTATCATTACTAGTATTATAATTATTATCAGTATTATAATTATCATTATAAATATCATAATCATTATTATTATTATTAATATCATTATAAGTATTATTATGTACGTTATAATGATTATTAGTACTATGTAATTTCTAAAATCATTAACATAACTAATACTAACAATAAAATTAATATATTTTTTATATATTATTAATAATATTACTTTTATTACTAATAGAATTATTATCATTATTATCATTATTACTAATATTAGGTATTATCATTATCATATTTATCATTACAAATATTAGTTGAGTATTACTATAATAACTATCTTAATAAACATATGATATATATATATATATATATATATATATATATATATATATATATATATATATATATATATATATATATATATATATATATAATACTTATAACATATCCAAATTTAATATTTTTTATACAAAATGAATATATGAGACGTATATGTGTTATTAATATAAAAATGATATAATTAGTAAATTATATATACACAAACTTATTCAATTACGATATGTATATTAATAAATATACAAATGATATAGGTTCGTGAATCCGAGGCCAACCCTGCATTGTTCAGTATTGTCATATGTATTTTTACTACAAAATACAGTATGGTGAGTTTCATTTGCTCCATTTTTAAATGCTTTTGCAATATATATTTTTGGGACTGAGAATACATGCGCTGCTTTTATAAATGTTTTACGAAATAGACACGAGTAATCGAAATTATATTCTATGGTTGGATTACTATACCGAATATTGCCCCTTCAAGTCTGGTAACCTAAGAATTAGGGAAATGGCCCCTAATTGACGCGAATCCTAAAGATAGATCTATGGGCCTAACAAACCCCATTCTGGAATTTGGAATTCTTTAGTACTTCGATTAAATGGTGATTGCGATTGCCGATATATGGCATACTTGCGAGTATGCGGGGAATATTCTATATGCATTATGTTAATGTCGGTTACCAGGTGTTCATCATACGAATGGATTTTTATACACTTGTGAGTGTAATGTTATTTATGAAAAATGAAATCTTGTGGTCTATTAAAATGATAAAAATGATCGATTATGATAAACTAATGAACTCACCAACCTTTTGGTTGACACTTTAAAGCATGTTTATTCTCAGGTATGAAAGAAATCATCCGCTGTGCATTCGCTCATTTTAGAGATATTACTTGGAGTCATTCATGACATATTTCAAAAGACGTTGCATTCGAGTCATTGAGTTCATCAAGATTAATATTAAGTCATTCATAGTGTAAATATATTATGAAAGGTTATGCATATCTGTCAACTTTTGATGTAATGGAAGTTTGTCTTTTAAATACGAATGCAATGTTTGTAAAATGTATCATATAGAGGTCAGAACCTCGCAATGTAACCATATGTTATTGTATTCGTCCTTTTGAATTAGGACGGGTCGCTTCAATGAATAGTACTAATACCAAAATTATATAAGGAAAGTCGATATTATAAAAAGAATATTTTATGCTTTTCAATTAATTCAGCAAAGTTTTAAATCTCAAATATGGTTTGCTTAAACTTAGCCCTAAGGACTACGTTCAGCATTATCCTACTTCTTAATGGCTAGATTTAACAGTTGGTCCCAATACAGTAGATCTTTTAAAAGGTCCTCATCATTGTCATCATCCGGATCATTATTATTCGAGTCCAAGCTAACTATAATATATATTTGTGTTATATAAGTGAATTCATAATAATAATAATAATAAAATAAAATAAAAAATTATATTGACATTGTATATATGTATGTCCCCTTAGACAATAACATGCCCTATAGTCTCATCCTAGTGAAGAAATGATTGTAACCAAAATTAAAATAACATAGTGACCCGCGATAACACATGAATGTTTAAGAAAAACATTGTAAATGTTTAAATATCAATTAGTTGAATGTTCCAAAGCTAGTGTGTCTTTTAACATTTTTTTAATCTGCAAAATAAAAAAAAAAAATAGTGAGTACATTGTCGTTAACACTTCTTAATTCAATATTGAGAACCCTTAAAAGGGATCATCAGTTGAAACTAAACTACTAATTAAATACATAAACTCAAATTGAGAGAAAAATAAAACCATGTGTTTACATTTTGATACTCCAATTTTCTCTTTCATTTCTTTCTCACAACACAATAGAGTGGCACTAAAATTAAATATGATACCCATTTATTTGACGTACACTAAAAAGAACTTAGTCAAGGGAAATGGTTTATGAATTAGATCAATAGTTAAAGAAATTGGATTATGAATTGGCTCAATAGTAAAAGGAATTGGCATATGAATTTGTATGTTTGTAAATACACAATTCTCCCTATATTATATGTAAATATTTAGATTGTTATTACAATTTCATTTTAGTTGTGATTTCAATATTTGTAACTAATTTCAAAGTCGATTCTTCATGCGAAGCTTCATATTTTTTTACTAGATCATTTTTCGATTAATTTGAATTCAAGAAGATCATATCAATTGATATCAGAGCCTCTTTTCTGATGACTTTGAAATTTGAAATTGGTATCAGAGCCGCTTTTTTCATTTATATATATATATATATATATATATATATATATATATATATATATATATATATATCTATATATGTGTGTGTGTGTGTGTGTGTGAAATAGGTTCGAAAAATTACTTATAGTACTAGTGTCCAACAACAACGTCAATAATCATCATTAATCATGCACGATCTCCACTAAACTTAGTCCAACGAGTAGGTTAATATTACTATTGCTAAACTGAGATCACACAATTTAATGACTTATTTGAAAACTTATTATTCTACCGTTTTACTGAAAAATATTTCTTGAAAGTAGAAAAGGAAGAGGTTCATAACCACACACAAAAAAAAAAAAAAACACAAAAAAAATCATTCATATTCATAGTCATGGTGTTGACCCAATAAGTAGAGCATTGATTTTATATAAGAAATAAGGATTAATTAATATCACTCAGAACAAGTGTCGAACTAATTATTGCACAATGGAAAAAATGAAAACTTTAATTATTGATCAACATTTACGATTTAATATATTACATGGATCACACAAATTGAATTTTCATTAACAGATAAATATTTAGAAGATCCAAGAGAAATAATTTTATAGGTAACGATTTTTGTAAAAAATAAATAAAATATTTGAGGGCCCAATACTCGAGATGAGTCCATAAAGAGTAAATAAATACAAAAAATACTCAAACTTGTTCCTCATTACAACCTAACCCCCTAACCCCTAACATTGCTTCTCGAAGATGCTACTCAGTAACTTTCCCGCCGCTGGTAAGCATCCTTCCTTATTGATTTGACTTATATTTCACTATTTATTTATTACAAGTATTTAAACACGCGTCATCATATCATTATTATTACAGTATTTCCTTTTCTTTTCTTTTTGCAAAAAAAAAATTCATCATTATTACAGTATTCAAGACAAACATGCATAATAAAGATCTGGACTTTATATAAAATTACATAGTCTTACTTATCTAGTTTTATATTATACGCATTGATTGATCGTAAGCATACACATTATTATTACACTACTTTCAGTTTTTTGCAAAAAATAAAAATAAAATCATCATTATTACAGTATTGACAAACATGCATAATAAAGATCCGAACTTTATATGAAGTTACATACTCCTACTTTATATTATATGCATTGATCATAAGCATACCATATTATTATTACAATATTTCCTTTCTTTCTTTTTTTGCAAAAAATAAAAAAAGCATCATTATTACAGTATTTAAGACAAACATGTTTAATAAAGATCAGAACTTTATATTAAGTTACATACTCCTTCTTATCTAGTTTTATATTATACACATTGATTGATTGTAAGCATGCCACATATCTATATGATTTCTAATTTGGTCACATATTATTCTGGTTTTAAAGAAACATTGAAGTTTTGATTGGGAAATGAGATATATATGAAAATCATACTATATTATGTGTATATACACTTCAAGTATACTATTAAGAATACACAATAACAATCTAACTAACTGATCTTCAAATGATTCAAGTATACTTGAAGTGTATGCATATAAATAGTTATATAAATAAGTTTTTTTTCTTTAAAAAAAGTCAACTGGTCGAATATAAGTTTCCGTGAAACGACTTAAAGAAGGAACTTACATATACCTCAATAATAGCATAACGTTCATAAAATTATCGAGCACTCGAGGTTCGTTCGAGTAAGCCAATTTAGTAAGAAATTTTGCACACAAGTCGAAACCTTCAAAAGACAAGAAAAAACAGAGCGATTAACATCATATATATGTATATATTTATGGGATTAATACCATACATATTGTATGATAGTAATAGTGTATTTGTGTGTAGGTAATAATAATGTCAGAATTAGAAATGTCACCACATGCAAACCTGAGTTATCATGACCTAGCATGGATGTCAACTTTATAAGTATCCAACATTGCAAAGTATAGTTATCAAGACCTAAAAGCCGCCCTTGAGCGTATGCTTGATTCAGTCAGAGCTAATAATGAGACTAAGCTAGAAAAAAGAAAACCAGACTATGAATTTAAGAAACGAAAGTTTTGAAGAACTGAAAGGACAAACACGGATCTCACAAGCAAACTAGAAATATACAAAAACAAAAAAATTTCAACTGACTTGAAAAGAAAGAAAGAAGAGATGAAGAAAATAAAAACTGAACTCGAGGCAAGTGAAGCTAAGATTAAGGAGCTAAAACAACTATATTATAGAGAAAGAAGAGGAATAAAGTAAAAGGACTGAAGAATTGAAAAGCCAAGTTTCAATTCTGGAAAATTTTGCATAAGCAACATATGGTTCAACATAATAAAATAAACCTACAAACAGGTCTTCAATTGACATGATTGGGGAAAAGTTTTAATTAGAAAAGGCATTTTAAACTCATTTATTTATGAAGGATCTGACTTGTGTTGTGTTCCACGTCATAAGGGACCATTTACTTTTTCAAGAGAATATATAAAAATAATAACATAAAATAAAAACTAGTTAAAACTCACACAAAGAATGATTTTATGCAATTATTCAGAAAAATGATTCCTAAACATGTATTTAGCTAACAGAAACATGAACAACTTCTATCAAATCGATTAACCAGCTTAAATTCATGATTCATGCAAAAACAATTTTAAATCAAAATATCAATTCAAGGACTACATATTGTTATACGTAATTAGCAATTGATACAATTTCTATAACATCATATACACACTCGTCAATCACATTTATGCATAAACAACAACAAAATTAACAGATTCAATTTTAGTTCAAAATTCTTATAAACTTAAATCGGTAAATTGGAGGATCAAATCAAGTTGAAATTTGGTATGTATTTTCGAATACAGTGTGAATATGTGTGTGTGTGAAATTCTATTGAATAATTGAGGTAAATATCATCGCTCTTATTATTTGGTAGTGGTCAAATATTTGTCACTATAACAAATTTGGTATAGGCTTTGCCAGGGTGGTGGTAGTTGATAATGCTAAAAACGAACATATATTTCATAGCATTATTCCTCAAGAAAGACAAGCTTTTAGTTGCAATTGTTCTATTTACAAGTGATATTCGTTTAAATAATAAAAGGTGAAGACAAAAGACAGATTCGACGAATTGAAGACGCAAACGACCAAAAAGCTCAAAAGAACAAAAGACAATCAAAAAGGTTCCAATTATTGATAAGAAACGTCTCGAAATTACAGAAGTACAAGATTCAAAACGCAAAGTACAAGATATTAAATTGTACGCGAGGACGTTCGAAAATCCGGAACCGGGACTAGAGTCAACTCTTAACGCTCGACGCAACGGACTAAAAATTACAAGTTAACTATGTATATAAATATAATATAATATATAATTAATTATATTAATTATATATATATTATATATATATATTAAAAACCGTCGGCAGCAAGAAACTCCAAGGGTGTGAGCTGTAAATACATCTCCGCGACTCGCGGAGTTTTAAGGGCATTTTGCCGCGAGTCGCGGAGCCCCAATTTTCAACTCTGGCTATAAAGCCAACCGAATTCTGATCAAATTTCATCATCTTTTTTCTTCCTCTTCATACGTAAAACTTATATATATATATATAATTTATATTTTAATTTTAATTTTAAATCCTAATAATAAGGGTATGTTAGCGAATGTTGTAAGGGTGTAAGTCGAAATTCTGTCCGTGTAACGCTACGCTATTTTTAATCATTGTAAGTTATGTTCAACCTTTTTATATTAATGTCTCGTAGCTAAGTTATTATTATGCTTATTTAAAACGAAGTAATCATGATGTTGGGCTAATTACTAAAATTGGGTAATTGGGCTTTGTACCATAATTGGGGTTTGGACAAAAGAACGACACTTGTGGAAATTAGACTATGGGCTATTAATGGGCTTTATATTTGTTTAACTAAATGAAAGTTTGTTAATGTTAATATAAAGAATTACAATTGGGCGTCCCTATAAATTACCATATACACTCGATCGGACACGATGGGCGGGGTATTTATATGTACGAATAATCGTTCATTTAACCGGACACGGGAATGGATTAATAGCCACTAGAATAATTAAAACAGGGGTGAAATTACATTCAAGGGTAATTGGTGTAATTGTTAACAAAGTAGTAAAACCTTGGTTTACACGCAGTCGATAACCTGGTGTATTCATTAAACAAAGTATTAAAACCTTGTTACAATTCGAATCCCCAATTAGTTGGAATATTTAACTTCGGGTATAATAATAATTTGACAAGGACACTTGCAATTTATATTTATGACTGATGGACTGTTATGAACAAAAACCAGACGGACATATTAAATAATCCAGGACAAAGGACAATTAACCCATGGGCATAAAACTAAAATCAACACGTCAAACATCATGATTACGGAAGTTTAAATAAGCATAATTCTTTTATTTCATATTTAATTTCCTTTATTTTATATTTAATTGCACTTCTAATTATCGCACTTTTAATTATCGTACTTTTTAATTATCGCAAGTTTATTTTATCGCACTTTTATTATTCGCAATTTCATTATCGTTATTTACTTTACGCTTTAATTTAAGTCTTGTATTTATTTTATATTTTACATTAGGTTTTAACTGCGACTAAAGTCTTAAAATCGACAAACCGGTCATTAAACGGTAAAAACCCCCCTTTATAATAATAATATTACTTATATATATGTTTGTATTTTTATAAAAGTAAACTAATATAGCGTTGAGCTTTGTTTAAAGATTTCCCTGTGGAACGAACCGGACTTACTAAAAACTACACTACTGTACGATTAGGTACACTGCCTATAAGTGTTGTAGCAAGGTTTAAGTATATCCATTCTATAAATAAATAAATATCTTGTGTAAAATTGTATCGTATTTAATAGTTTTTCCTAGTAAAATATAAGCTATTTTATATACACCTCTGCTTTGACATCAAGTATTTTTGGCGCCGCTGCCGGGGAGCTATCTTAAAAGCCGGAAGCGCAACTCTAATATATAAAAAAAAAAAAGATTTTTAGTTACTTTTATTAAAAGTCGTTTTTGTAAAAATACGTTTTAATTATTCAAAAATATAAAAAGAAAAACAAAAATATTAGTATTTTTAAGATTTTGTTAAATATTTAAGTTTTATAAGTTTCTTTATTTCTATTTTAGTTTATAAAAATATAAATTTTATTAAACATCTTTTATTTATATAAAAAAAAACAGAAAACATAAAATAAAAAAAAAAAATAAAGAAAACGCGTAAAAATTTCAAACCCGTCAACAGAATTTCTGAACCCCGCGACTCGCGGGGTTTTCTTCTTTAATTGCCGCGACTCGCGGAGACCTTCTGACAGGCGACAGGAAGCCCTAAACCTGCATTAATTACGGTTATTATTAATTAATTATTATTAAAACCTAATTATTATTATTATTATTAGTTTTATTTTTAATTTTACTTTTTATTTAATTTAATGTATTTAGTATAAATTAGTTTAATAAAATTGTATAATTAGTAGTTTTATTAAATAAATAATATAAAAATAATATTTTTATAAAAATTGTACTTTTTACAATTTTTTGTATATTTTTATATTTTATACCTTTTTAATCGTTGTAGCGTAATATTTGTATTTTTAGCTCATATTTAATTTTAAACTTAGTTTTTGCTATAGTTATTTTTACTCCTAGATTTTTAGGCTTTGCCGTAGAATTCCTTAAGTGTTTTTTTTTCTTTAGACTAAGATTTAGGTGCTTTAGAATTTTGCGACGCCTTTTTAAGTTTTAGTTTCTTTTTAAGTTATTTCCATTTGGGATTTAGTTTTTCTTGTAAGCTTTAATATTTTTAGACACCTTTTACTATGTACCAATTATCATTCCAATTAATAATTTCAATTTGCGATTATAATTTTAAGTTAGTTATAGTAATAAGGTTAGGTTAGTTAAGTATTTTTAAGTTTTTATAAGTTTCTTTTATTTTTCCGTCACCTTTTATTTTTCAACCATTTTTTCTTTTTCAACCTTTTTCGACGAACTCTTTTTCTCTCTTATTTCTCGCTATTCTAGTTTTTAGGACTTAGAATTTTTTTCTACTTCTTATCTAAATTTCTTAAAATTACGAAAATTTATTTTAAGTGGTTAAATTGATAGACATCAAAATTTTCTGGTTCGTAGTAATAGTTGGATTTGTACGTGGACCGGGTTATTGGAGCCAAACAGTCCTCAATTATATTGAGACCAAACGAATCCTGCCCCTCTGCTGCATCTTTTGGCTATTCGAAACGTGGGCAAAATCAGAAAAGTCTATTGATTGGATAACTTATTATAATTTTTCTTTCCTTTTAAAAACTAATAGGATATTCAGTGAATGCACCGAGCAAGACGTTCATCACCTTTTGTACGTTCACCACCTGTAACTCGATCAAGACATCGTTTAACAAATATAACCGCCGTTGATTTTTCTTTAGAATCGTCATCCAGTCGACCAAGTACTTCAGTTCAAATTTCCGATAATCCATTTTTTGAACCCAACCTCACAATTGAGAATCCAGAAAATATTCAGGAACGGTTCATAGATCCTGAACCATTAAACTTTCCTCCGGAACCACCAATCATTCAAACAGAGATTGTTGAGGAACGAGCCATTAAATCAGAATCATCTAGTGATACCGATTCAACAAATTCAATTATGGAGAATCTGGAACCTTTAAGTATGGAAGACCGAATGAGAGCTAAACGCACTGGCCAAGGTCACGCAATTACTCATCCAGACATTAATGCGCCAGATTATGAAATCAAAGGACAAATTCTACACATGGTGACTAATCAATGCCAATTTAGTGGTGCGCCGAAGGAAGATCCAAATGAACATCTACGTACCTTTAATAGGATCTGCACACTATTTAAAATCCGAGAAGTGGAGGATGAACAGATATATCTCATGTTATTTCCCTGGACTTTAAAGGGAGAAGCCAAAGATTGGTTGGAATCATTACCTGAAGGAGCGATTGATACATGGGACGTTTTAATTGACAAATTTCTTAAACAATTCTTTCCTGCATCTAAAGCCGTAAGACTTCAAGCAGAAATTGTTACGTTCACACAGAAGCCAAATGAAACTCTATATGAGGCGTGGACAAGGTATGGAAAGTTATTAAGAGGATGTCCGCAACATGGTTTAGACACCTGTCAAATAGTACAAATATTCTACCGAGGATGCGACATCACTACAAGAAAAGACATAGATATAGCAGCTGGTGGTTCTATTATGAAAAAAACCGAAACTGATGCTTACAAAATTATTGATAACACTGCTTCCCACTCACATGAGTGGCACCAAGAAAAAGATATCATTAGATCATCTAAAGCAGCTAGAGCCGATTCTAGCCATGACTTAGATTCCATTTCCGCAAAGATAGATGCTTTCGAGAGACGAATGGAAAAGATGACTAAGGATATTCATGCTATACGAATTAGTTGTGAGCAGTGTGGAGGACCACATTTGACAAAAGATTGTCTCAGTATTGAATTAACAATGGAACAAAGAGAGAATATTTCATACATAAACCAAAGGCCTGGAAATAATTATCAGAATAATTATCAACCGCCAAGACCAATTTACAATCAAAACCAGAATTATAACCGAAATATTCCATACAACAACCAACAAGGTCCTAGCAATCAACAAGTATCCAATAATACTTATAATCAGCAAAGACCAAATTTTCAAAACAAACCACCACAACAAACCGATGATAAAAAGCCGAATTTAGAAGATATGATGACAAAGCTAGTTGAAACTCAAACGCAGTTTTTCACATCTCAGAAACAAACAAATGAACAAAATGCTCAAGCATTTAGAAATCAACAAGCTTCTATTCAAAATCTGGAACAAGAAGTAAGTAACCTAGCAAGGTTAATAGGTGAAAGAAAACCGGGAAGTCTACCTAGCAATACAAATGCTAACCCCAGGAATGAAACAGCTAAAGCCATTACCACAAGAAGTGGTATTACACTTAAATCACCTGAAATACCTGTAGTTTCAGATGATTCTATTCCTACTCCACAAGAACCACAACCTGATCAAGATAAGGAAAAAGAACCGGTAGTTGAAAAGGTTAATGAAGATAACACAGTTAAGGATAAACCTTATGTTAAACCCTACCAACCACCACTTCCTTACCCGAGTAAAATGAAGAAAGAAAAACTTGAAGCCGAGCAATCCAAATTCTTGGATATGTTTAAACAGATAAATGTAAATCTTCCTTTCATTGATGTGATTTCAGGAATGCCAAGATATGCTAAATTCTTGAAAGATCTAATCACGAATAGAAAGAAAATGGAAGAACTCTCGGCTGTTACTATGAATGCTAATTGTTCAGCAGTGCTGTTGAATAAGATACCAGAAAAACTATCTGATCCAGGAAGTTTCACAATTCCATGTTTTCTGGGTAGTCTTAGTTCAATAGAAGCATTGGCAGACTTAGGTGCTAGTATAAATCTAATGCCATATTCACTATACGCTAAACTAGACCTTGGAGAATTGAAACCAACCAGAATAAGCATACAACTAGCCGATAGATCAATAAAATATCCTAGAGGGATAATGGAGAACATGCTAGTTAAAGTTGGTACTTTAGTATTTCCAGTAGATTTTGTTGTTTTGGACATGGAAGAAGATTCTCAAGTTCCTCTCATATTAGGAAGACCATTCTTAAACACGGCTAAAGCAATGATAGACGTGTTCGGTAAGAAACTGACCCTAAGTATAGAGGATGAGAGTGTTACCTTTTTAGTTGATAGAGCAATGCAACAACCACAATCTGCAGATGATACATGTTATTATATTCAAACTATAGATGCACATACAGAATTATTAGAAGAATTTCCAGAATTACAAGGAACAGGAGAATGTTCTTTAGGAGAAGGTAATGAACCAATTGATGAAGCTGAAATGTTAGCTACACTTATAGCTAATGGATATGAACCAACAACAGAAGAAATTCAAATGCTAAAAGAAGAAGACAGATATCGATATAAATCATCGATAGAAGAACCTCCGAAATTAGAGTTAAAGCCACTTCCAAACCATTTGGAATACGCTTATTTACATGGTGAATCTGAATTACCTGTAATAATATCGTCTTCTCTTACTGAAAATGAGAAATCACAGCTCATTTCTGTGTTGAAAGCTCATAAACCAGCCATTGCATGGAAGATTCATGATATTAAAGGAATAAGTCCTTCGTATTGCACACATAAAATCCTTATGGAAGAAGGTCATAAAACGTATGTGCAACGTCAACGAAGACTAAATCCTAATATGCAAGATGTAGTTAAGAAAGAGATTATTAAACTGCTAGATGCAGGTTTGATATATCCAATCTCTGATAGTCCATGGGTAAGCCCAGTTCAATGCGTGCCTAAGAAGGGTGGCATGACTGTCATTACAAATGAGAAAAATGAGCTTATTCCTACTAGGACTGTAACAGGATGGCGTGTATGTATTGATTATAGAAAATTAAATGACGCCACCAGAAAAGATCACTTTCCCTTACCTTTCATAGATCAAATGTTGGAAAGATTAGCCGGAAATAGTTACTATTGTTTTCTAGATGGATTTTCCGGATATTTTCAAATTCCAATAGCACCCGAAGATCAAGAGAAAACCACATTCACGTGCCCTTATGGTACTTTTGCTTACAAAAGAATGCCATTTGGACTTTGTAACGCCCCTGCAACCTTTCAAAGGTGTATGATGGCAATTTTTCACGACATGATAGAAGAATGCATGGAAGTATTCATGGATGACTTTTCAGTCTTCGGTGATACATTTAAATCATGTCTAGTTAATCTGGAATGAATGCTAATTAGATGCGAAAAATCAAATCTAGTACTTAATTGGGAGAAATGCCATTTCATGGTTAAAGAAGGCATCGTTCTTGGACATAAAATTTCAAAAGAAGGAATTGAAGTGGATAGAGCTAAAGTAGATGTAATTGCTAAACTTCCACATCCCACCAATGTTAGAGGAGTTAGGAGTTTTCTAGGACATGCCGGTTTTTACCGACGTTTCATAAAAGATTTTTCTAAAATTGCCACTCCTATGAATAAACTCCTAGAAAAGGATGCACCATTCATCTTTTCAGATGAGTGTATCAAATCTTTTAATATTCTTAAAGAAAAACTCACTAATGCACCGATCATGATAACACCAAATTGGAATCTACCATTTGAACTAATGTGCGATGCAAGTGATTTTGCAATGGGAGCCGTTTTAGGACAAAGGATTGAAAAACGATTTCAACCTATATATTATGCTAGTAAGACATTACAAGGAGCACAAACGAACTATACAACTACTGAAAAAGAACTCCTTGCTATTGTCTTTGCTTTTGACAAATTTCGATCATATCTCGTTCTAGCAAAAACGGTGGTCTATACCGACCATTCTGCTCTTAGATACCTATTTTCAAAACAAGATGCTAAACCAAGATTAATCCGTTGGATCTTACTCTTACAAGAGTTTGATATTGAAATCCGAGATAAAAGAGGAGCAGAAAATCTCGCCGCTGATCATCTTTCTCGTCTTGAAAATCCCGAATTAGAAGTTCTAAATGAATCGGCCATACAAGACAACTTTCCTGATGAATATCTATTGAAGATAGATTATAAAGAAATCCCATGGTTTGCAGACTATGCAAACTACTTAGTTTGTGGATTCCTTGAAAAAGGATTATCGTACCAAAGACGAAAGAAATTCTTCAGTGATATAAAACACTATTTCTGGGAAGATCCACATCTGTTTAAAAGTTGTCCTGATGGAATAATACGCCGATGTGTATTTGGAGATGAAGCTAGTAAAATTTTAAACCATTGTCACACAGGACCAACAGGAGGGCATTATGGGCCTCAACTAACAGCAAGAAAAGTTTATGAAGCTGGATTCTATTGGCCTACAATTTACAAAGACGCACACCTTCTTTGAAAATCCTGTGATGCATGTCAAAGGGCCGGAAAAATAAGTCAACGTGATGAAATGCCACAAAATGTCATCCAAGTATGTGAAGTATTTGACATTTGGGGTATTGACTTTATGGGTCCATTTCCAAAATCTCATAATAATTTATATATACTCGTAGCCATTGATTATGTATCTAAATGGGCGGAAGCACAAGCTCTCCCAACTAACGATGCACGAGTTGTAGTAAACTTTTTAAAACGTCTTTTTGCAAGGTTTGGAACACCGAAAGCTTTAATAAGTGATCGGGGAACTCATTTTTGTAATAATCAACTTGAGAAAGTTCTTAAAAGATATGGAGTAACTCATAAAATCTCCACCGCATATCATCCACGAACAAGTGGACAAGTTGAAAATACCAACCGAGCTTTAAAACGTATTCTAGAGAAAACCGTAGGATCAAATCCGAAGGAATGGTCCATTAAATTGGAGGATGCACTCTGGGCTTTTAGAACAGCCTACAAAACTCCAATTGGAACCACACCTTTTAGACTTGTTTATGGAAAAGCATGTCATCTTCCAGTAGAAATTGAACACAAAGCATTTTGGGCTTTGAAGACATGTAATCTTGATTTACATGAAGCCGGACGTCTACGATTAAGTCAACTAAACGAATTAGAAGAATTAAGACATGAAGCATACAAAAATTCGTTAATCTATAAAGAAAGAACGAAGAAATGGCATGATAAAAGAATCAGAAGTTCAAAAGAATTTAAAGAAGGAGACAGAGTTCTTCTTTTCAATTCACGATTCAAGCTATTTCCTGGAAAATTGAAATCAAGATGGTCTGGACCATTCATAGTCAAAAGAGTTTTCCCATACGGAACGATAGAATTAATAAATTCAAATGGGATTGAATTTAAAGTTAATGGTCACAGAGTTAAACATTACATACAGGGTCAGATGGAAGTCGACAACGAAGTTAATCACAATTTCGACACCACAGCTAACTAAGTGTGGGGAGAATCAAGTCTTTAAAGGATAATATGTATTTCTGTTAGAGTTAGATTGTCTGTTTTCGTGTAGTTCTCGAAAATGGAACCCGTATGGTCTTTCCCTAGCAGACCCTAAAGAACTAGTCTTCTCCCCCCATTCTGAATTTTTATTTTTTTAGGTTTTTACGAAATGAAGACTGCCTGTGAACTAAACCATGGTCTAATGCTACACGCTTTGATCACTAAACGTAATAATGACATACTACCGAGCGAATTAGTATCAGTAATCAGAGAAAGAATGGACGGAGTTAGAAAAGGATCCAGATGCGAAGATAATAAGTTACAATTTGGTAAAGGAAAATCAAAATCCGCAGCGAAAAGAAGAGCACGACACCTAGAACGATGTCACAAATGCGAAAAATGGTCACATGGAGGTAAATGTTCAAATAATCAAACCTATTCAAATACCGAATTTGTTACTTTATGCAGAGACGGACCGGTCATATGTTTAGAAGAAAAGACAATGAATGCTCGAGGTTACGCCTATGCAGCCATGGAAAACCAATTAAACCGACTATCTTATGAATATAATAGATCATATAACTAAGAAATCTATTTCACAGGTATGTCTGTACAGTTTTTATTTTTATTTATTTTTAACCTTTTGATAATAAACGCTAATTTGTTCGCTAAAAAGTATTAAATTGGTATTAAATAAAATTAGGTTTGGCGACCGAAATTATTGATATCATTCAAAAATTTATTACATCACTGCGAAATTTAACGTTTATTCTTAAGGTATAAATATCTTTAATCAATCAACCCAACATATTTCAAAAATTCGTCATGAGTTAAATTAGGTCTTTGAACCGAAATTACTTTACCGAAAAGAGGGGCGCATATTTTTGATAATATTTGACTGATTAAAGTGGGATAAAAAGACAAAAAGATTTTTAAATTTATTTTTACCATGTTTTTAAAATTAATATTTAAATCTTAAGTTAATATTGTAAACTTTGTAAAAACAATATATTTAAAATTGTAAATATTTGAAAAATTAATATAAGTTTGATATGAATTTATGAATTTTTAAATTAAGTTTGGTGTGAATTTTTAATTTTTAAAATATTAATTTTTAATTTTATGCATTTCAAATTTTAAGTTTGGTGTGAATTTTTAATATTTATTTTAAATTTTATATTTAAGTTGTGTGAATTTAAAAACAAAAATTTACTTTATCTCATTAAGTTAAGAATATGATTTTTAAAATTCGTCGTAAGTTGAAGACTAGGTCTTTGAACCGAAATTGCTTTACCCGAGGGAGGGACGAGAACTTTTATTATCATTATTTTTAATCTTATTGATTTAAAGTATGCCAAAAACATTGAAAAAACCCAAAAATCTTAGCTTTTAAAACAATCGCTACAAAAAGACAAATTTTAAAATTTTGTCGAAGGACGGACTAGGACATCGATCCGAAACGACCTCGTCCTAAATAACAAGGGAAACAAAATTTTAAAATTAAATACTTAATTGATTTATAAGTTAAAGATTATAAAAAAAAAAAAAAAAAAAATACCAAACTCCGCGACTCGCGGAGTTTGGAGCCTAAATCTCCGCGACTCGCGGAGGGACCAAATTACAGAAAAAAAATATAGAGAGCTGCACGAACTGATCAGCTCCCACACACAAAAACTGCAAAAATACAGCTCGAAAAAACCCCGAAAAAACCCGAAAATCACCCCCAAAAATCTCAATTTTTAACCGTTAATCACCAAATTTTTTGCTAAAATCATGTTGAGAAGGATGATATCTAAGAATTACTCAAGAAAAACGGTAAATTTCTACACCTAAACACCATTAATTCGAAATTAGGTGTTCTTGAGCTATTTTTCCCTAATTTGATTTTGATGCTTTTTAGTGTAATTAGACTTAAATTGTTTATGTATTATGTTTGTATAACCTAGATTGATGCTGTTTAACATGATTAGAAGCCTTAAACTTCAAATTTTGAATAATCTAGGGTTTGTGTTCTTGAGCAATTTGGGGCTTTTTGATATAAACAGGTTATGGCCGATTTTTGTCATGAATTGTTGCTAAATTGAGTAGTGTAACATGTCTAGGTAGTTAAATGATCCAAACTTTGAGCCTAAACATGATTTTGAGAATTAAAGTGGACTTTTTCAAGTCCAAAATTCATGAATTTGATTTTTGAAAGATAATGCCATTTGAGACTTGTTTATTTGCTAGTAATGATTATTTTGACATGTTATTTGAGTTGAATGCTTATGAACTTGGCGAAAATTTTCGTATATGCTTATTTGAAAAAGTGTAGATTTGATAAAAATGTGAAAATAAGCTTAAGTTTGATATAAATTGATAATGTCATTGTAATTATTTTGATTGATGATTTTGCTGACACTAATGCATATTTGGATGCACAAAATTTGTGTTTGATGTGTTTTGCAGAATGAAAGGGGTGAATCTTCATCCCAAGCCCGCCATGCTCCTGCTGAGAATTTGGACCAACAGGAGGTAGATAACTACTACAAGCAGGATGTACCTCATCCAGTCATGACCTTTTCCGATATGCATTTGAAACAGTTGCACCCGAACCTAAGATTTGACAGACTTTGGATAGATTATCCAAAATATCAACGGGGTTTGCATACTCTTCATTCCAAGGTTGTTGAGGTACCGAGGGTCATAGAATGGGGACCCTTGGAAGCTGTAGAATTGGCCGGGCCAATTAGGGAATTACTTGTACAGAGGTATGGTAATTCTTCTTTTAATGACTGGATATGTTTATTCACCATACGCAGACCTGTATATAAAGTATGGTGTGAAGAGTTGTTATGTAGTATAGAGTTGAATGATCGGGTAGCTAGTTTAACCGATCGTTCTTTTATTAGATTTTTGTTAGGCGGTTCGATGCGACACATGTCTTTACTGGACATGGCTCAGGCTTTACGTATATATACGCCTGAGGAGTTAGCGTCTGCCGATTGTAGAGGATTGATACTAAACGGTAGAAAGATAGATGAGAATTTTGATACACACGGTGTGTGGAGTCAAATGACAAGCCATCACCGTTTCAAAGGGGGAAACTACTCTTATTTGGACATAGATAGAGCCGAATTAAGAGTGATACATAGGTTTTTAGCCAATTCGATTACACAAAGGGGTAAGAACAAAGAAAAGGTAAATGAACAAGATTTGTTTTACCATATGTGTATTCGAGACCCACACAGCGCTGTAAGTATACCATATTGTGTGGGTTATTATTTATCAGCTATGGTTCGGGGGATGCGTCCACATAGCATAATAGGAGGTGGTATTTTTATTACTTTGATTGGTGAATATCTCGGTGTGGATATAAGTCGGGGGGGATTATTAGTAGAAGAGCCGGAACCCCGCGACACTATAGGTTTAAATGTATACCATGGTGCGAAAGTTTTGAAGCGGCGAAATAACGCCGCAGTACGATACAATGGTAGACATCCACAGGTAGAGAGAAACCAGCAGCAAGGTAATGTAGGAGGGGGGAATGAGATGCAAGAAATGCATAGGTTTATAGCTTCTCAGGAATACGAAAATGCTAGACAGAGAGCATTTGAAGATTGGCAAGTTCATCAGAACCAGATCATAGCGCATTGCCAACATATAGGTAGAAACTATATTCCTACACCGAAACCCGTCTTCCCTCCCTGGTCGATAGAGATGCAGCCACCATATCCTACGTATGACCCTGCCGAAGCATTCTATAGCACTTATGGTTATGCGTGGAACCCCTATTGGTACCAATATCATCCTTAGTTTACTTATTATTTTTTATTATTTTGTAATTTGTAATTATTGATACATTTAATATTTTTGTTAATATTGTAATCATTTTTATAATTATCTAACTTTTATTCTTAGATTTTAATAATTTTTGAATGTGGGGTAATATACCAAACTTCAAAAATATGTATATATGTTTGCAGTTTATCTTATGTACACAACAGGGTAAAACAACGCATTTTCAAAGACTGGCATTAAGTTCAGCAAAAGCAACTAATTTTGACGACAAGATGCAAAATACATGTGAAATAACAACAAGACGGAATGAACAAATGATGTGCACCATTTATCATTCAGCAAACAAACGCCAATATATTTGGAAACTTTGGTAAAAATTTAATCATTTTCACACAAATCACCCTCAATAATTTAAATTGTTACTGATTTCTTGCAAATGAGGGCATTGCAAGATCTTAAGTGTGGGAAGGGGTTAAATTCTTTCGGATTTTAAAATTTTTACTTTATACACTTGGTTACCATTAAAAATACTAGTAAAGCAGTAGTTGTATTAGAATCTAGTGCTCTCTGATAAAAAAGAACAGCCCTAGTCTTATATACTGACTACCCAATTCTAGTAAAATTTTTCAAAATTTTCAATTAAATGAATTCAAAATCATGTTTATACATATTTATGAACGATAAAACTAGGTTTTAACACCGAAATTATTGTTACCTCGGAAAGGACATAAATTGAGAAACAAACTAAAATGTTAAAATTCATTTAAAATGGAATAGAGGACGATAAAAAGAAAAATAAAAAGCCAAGTGTGGGAAAATTTACCAAGTTATTTTAAACATATGTCACATATGTCACATATATCTGTAACAAATAACTGAAAATACTTTTGCTTTGGACTAAACTAAACTGTTTTACCCGATGAAAGAAAAGAAGAGATGGATCTACACGATGAATCAATTCCATCATTAAAAGGAAGTAAAGTCTTCCGAAAAAGAAACGCGCTTCTTGATTTAGGTCATGAAGTTGTCGTTCAGACCAGCTGTAGGTTGACGAAAAATCTAGAAAAGTCATCACTAAAATCAGCAGGAAATCCACGGACCTCAGCATTAAACAGGGTCGCCAAGTGGTCAGATTTATCCTAACCATGAGAAGGATTTATCTCGTACAATGGGGGGGCACCATGCAAATTAGCTGGATAAGACTAATGAATCAGATCCCCAGAAAGGATAATCTCCTTAAAGATTAAAAATCAGCTTTTAAGACTGATATTACTCAATCCTAGAGATTGACCTTAAAGATTGAGAATTACAAACTCATGGAATTCGATGATATCTAAACTCGAGCTTGAACGAGAAAATATTTTGATCAAAATTACAAACCGATTTGTTTTCTGAAAACCCTATTTTCAATGCGTTCATTACCATTGAATGTAAAATCCTAGGAATTCACCTGGAATTCATTAGGTCACCTGAACTAAATCGGGTGTCAACCGTAAGAACGGTGGTTGCATAACATGGTCAAAGACAGGACCTTGTGCCAGACCGAAAAATTATAAGGGTGAGCTTTACTATTGCTCCTACCAAGGATAGTAATTGCATCCGACACGTTATAGACCATAATCAAAAGCATGTCACGGGACATTGCCTTAAACAGTTGCTTGTTCAACGCTTTCCTTTACAACCGGACGGTAGTTTGCCGAAAGGTAATATACGGGACAAGTAAACTGGACGTGTTGCTTTCCAAATACAAGGTTAGCAAGTGGGTGACACAAAACCGCAAGTTTTGAGCTAAAATTTTCAAATCTGAAACCCACCAAACCCACAAAAATATTTTGCAAACACCGGTAAAGGGTTATCCCGGAAAACTTATCTAGGGTAAAAACTAGATTTCAAAAGATCAAATGTTTTCATAAAGATCCAATTTCCTTAATGGATCTAAATTTTTATAGTCATGTGGGACTGTAAACCATATCGTTACTACCATTGTTTATACCGCCGTATAGAAATCACTGATGTACAAAGTGTGAAGAATAAAGAAGTGATTCTAGTATTTCAAGACGATATTGCTTGAGGACAAGCAACGCTCAAGTATGGGAATATTTGATAATGCTAAAAACGAACATATATTTCATAGCATTATTCCTCAAGAAAGACAAGCTTTTAGTTGCAATTGTTCTATTTACAAGTGATATTCGTTTAAATAATAAAAGGTGAAGACAAAAGACAGATTCGACGAATTGAAGACGCAAACGACCAAAAAGCTCAAAAGAACAAAAGACAATCAAAAAGGTTCCAATTATTGATAAGAAACGTCTCGAAATTACAGAAGTACAAGATTCAAAACGCAAAGTACAAGATATTAAATTGTACGCGAGGACGTTCGAAAATCCGGAACCGGGACTAGAGTCAACTCTTAACGCTCGACGCAACGGACTAAAAATTACAAGTTAACTATGTATATAAATATAATATAATATATAATTAATTATATTAATTATATATATATTATATATATATATTAAAAACCGTCGGCAGCAAGAAACTCCAAGGGTGTGAGCTGTAAATACATCTCCGCGACTCGCGGAGTTTTAAGGGCATTTTGCCGCGAGTCGCGGAGCCCCAATTTTCAACTCTGGCTATAAAGCCAACCGAATTCTGATCAAATTTCATCATCTTTTTTCTTCCTCTTCATACGTAAAACTTATATATATATATAATTTATATTTTAATTTTAATTTTAAATCCTAATAATAAGGGTATGTTAGCGAATTTTGTAAGGGTGTAAGTCGAAATTCTGTCCGTGTAACGCTACGCTATTTTTAATCATTGTAAGTTATGTTCAACCTTTTTATATTAATGTCTCGTAGCTAAGTTATTATTATGCTTATTTAAAACGAAGTAATCATGATGTTGGGCTAATTACTAAAATTGGGTAATTGGGCTTTGTACCATAATTGGGGTTTGGACAAAAGAACTACACTTGTGGAAATTAGACTATGGGCTATTAATGGGCTTTATATTTGTTTAACTAAATGAAAGTTTGTTAATGTTAATATAAAGAATTACAATTGGGCGTCCCTATAAATTACCATATACACTCGATCGGACACGATGGGCGGGGTATTTATATGTACGAATAATCGTTCATTTAACCGGACACGGGAATGGATTAATAGCCACTAGAATAATTAAAACAGGGGTGAAATTACATTCAAGGGTAATTGGTGTAATTGTTAACAAAGTAGTAAAACCTTGGTTTACACGCAGTCGATAACCTGGTGTATTCATTAAACAAAGTATTAAAACCTTGTTACAATTCGAATCCCCAATTAGTTGGAATATTTAACTTCGGGTATAATAATAATTTGACAAGGACACTTGCAATTTATATTTATGACTGATGGACTGTTATGAACAAAAACCAGACGGACATATTAAATAATCCAGGACAAAGGACAATTAACCCATGGGCATAAAACTAAAATCAACACGTCAAACATCATGATTACGGAAGTTTAAATAAGCATAATTCTTTTATTTCATATTTAATTTCCTTTATTTTATATTTAATTGCACTTCTAATTATCGCACTTTTAATTATCGTACTTTTTAATTATCGCAAGTTTATTTTATCGCACTTTTATTATTCGCAATTTCATTATCGTTATTTACTTTACGCTTTAATTTAAGTCTTGTATTTATTTTATATTTTACATTAGGTTTTAACTGTGACTAAAGTCTTAAAATCGACAAACCGGTCATTAAACGGTAAAAACCCCCCTTTATAATAATAATATTACTTATATATATGTTTGTATTTTTATAAAAGTAAACTAATATAGCGTTGAGCTTTGTTTAAAGATTTCCCTGTGGAACGAACCGGACTTACTAAAAACTACACTACTGTACGATTAGGTACACTGCCTATAAGTGTTGTAGCAAGGTTTAAGTATATCCATTCTATAAATAAATAAATATCTTGTGTAAAATTGTATCGTATTTAATAGTTTTTCCTAGTAAAATATAAGCTATTTTATATACACCTCTGCTTTGACATCAGTAGTGGTAGAAAATTTGTCGCTCGTATTATAGGCTTTGATAAAATGGTGGTAGTGGTCGAATATTTGCCATTGTAACAAATTTCCTATCCAATGACGTAAAACAAATTCGGGCCAGGGGACGAGAACTTGGGCCAAGGAATGAGGAAAATGTAATAGAAATGGTTACTGAGATACATGATGTTACAATTTTTGTTGGGTCAGATTCATGGTAATGGGCCATGGACAACATGAGATTTTCGGTGTTAGGAGTCAAAATACTACTGTAATTGCAAATGACACATAAAATGAATATGTATTTTCGCTATATAAATTATCGATGCTACCAATAAAGTAAAATTAAAATTGTGTATTTATAAAAATAGCTTTAAGAATTCTTTTTTATATAAATATTTTTATCCTTCAAAAACATTTTATTCTCAAAAAAGTAATTCAATATATTATAAACTTTATATTATAACATTTCAAATACCAATCGTTTATGCATGAAAACAACTTTAACGCTAACAGATCAAAGTAATAGTCCAATTAAAAAATAGTTCACATAAGAAATCTGTAACATCCCGCATTTTTCCGTTTACTTTTCGTTTATTCATTTTAAAGTCCGTTATATATTTATAACATCTCCCGTTGATACGCATTTTAAATTATCTCGTTTAGGTCATTCACGCACCCGAATGAAACTAGAGGGACCAAACTTGCCAAATGACCAAACCTTTGACTAGGTCAAAGGGTCAACACTTCACTCTCATCCATTCATTTCTTCCCTTTCACTTTTACTACTTCCATTTTCTCTTAAGAACACCAACAAGAATTCATCATCTAAATTCGGATTAGGAAGCTAGCAACAAAACAAATTGCATTTTTGGAATCCTTGCAACTTCCTCTTCGATTCCATACCGATTTCATTATATTTGGGTAACTTTATAAAATCACTAGATTTTGTGTTCTTGATGTTTTTAACTTATAAAGTTGTTAATTAGTGTCTATGGCTCAAGTCTAACATGAATATATGATTTATATGCTTGATCTCGTTGTTTTAGTGTAACTAGCATGAACATGAAAAGTGTGTGTTTGATTTTGAGTTTTGGATGATTTAATGTTGTTGTTATGGTAAAGTGCAAGTATTAAATTTGTTCCTAGTATCACTAGCTTCAATTTGATGTGTAGGTTGCTTTATAAAACTTCATAAACTTGATTATTGATTTTGGTGGATTTGGGTTAGGGTTTGATGAACTTAAAATGAATCTTTGATGCTTTGAATGACATGAGATCTAATTAGTAAGTGTTTAGTTGTATTGTATGTTTAATTATCTTCGAAACGGCATATCTTTCGTGTAAATTGGTTGCCCGAATCATTGAATTGCATTTATGAACTTGAATGCATTAAATGATGAGCATTGAATGTGATTTGGGTTGTTGCAAGTATTGATTTGTTTGTTGAAATGTGTTTAGTTGTTTTCCTTGTCAAAATACCTTCCCGATGATATAAGATACACGTTTTGGTTATTTGCGGGTCATAAATTGGGAATGTTTGAAGTTTGGTTCGTGCATTTATTTGTTGCAGCAGAAACAGGGTCTGAATACGAATCTGGACGCCGTCCAGATTATTGGACGCCGTCCAGGCCTTCAATGCTGGACGTCGTCCAGCAAATCTGGACGCCGTCCAGTTACCCTGCCAGTTTCTGTTTTGTTTTACCATTTTACGAAAAATGTTTGCTATGCTACACACCTCCGATTCACATGTAACTTGTTCTAACATGATCATATATGATTAAAAACCTCAGAAAAATAGTTCGGGACCCGACCCGAATGTGTTGACTTTTCGTTGACTTTGACCCGACCAAAGTTGACTTTTAATCAAACTTAACCAAATACTTATGCGATCATTCTAACATGCTTTTATACTTGTACCTTGCATGAAACATGATAATTTGATTCACATGCTTTTATAATCGAGTCTTAACGAGCCATAGGACTAATTGAACACTTTGACCGACCGTGTTTACCTATATTGATACAAACCTATTTGTTTAGGTCAAGACTAGCATCCGTTATCTTTTACCGTTTATTATTTAACGTCCGTTAATTGCTTTTCGTGCCACGTCATTTCTATGACCTATATTATTATTTTATTAATAATATATTAATTATTATGTGATATATGAATATTTGTATTCGTATTTTAAATTATACGTTTCTACGTGTCGTGGATTTCTATCCGGCGAATCTTTTCGGTTTTCAAACCAACGGTCAGACTTTTGAGATTTTTGAATCCCATTTATTTTAAATATGATATTTTTATATCATGTGTTTATATATAGTGATTATATATTTTATTTGTCGCGTGTACGTTATCTTTTCGAATATTTAATCGCGTAGCGGTGTTTTCGAGTTTCGGGCTTCGTTCGGGCGTTCGGGCTAAAAGCTTTTAGTCTTTATATAAATATGGCCCACTTAGGGGGCCCACCCTACTGTTTTTGGCCAAAAATTTCAAAGGAGGAGGGTATAGGCTCATTATTTCCTCATTTTAATTTTAGCATCACATTTACACATTTTAAGGAAATACCTAATACTCTCTCTAGACTTTCCTCATCCCTTTATTTTTCTTTTTTCCTTGTGCCGTCACCAACACCACAACATATCATCATCATCTTTTGATTTTTGCATTGAAGATTTAGGGCTTTTAGTATAATCAGATTGCTCTCGTTCTCCTCTACGCGTTCATACCATTTGATTCTTGATTAGGGTATAAACCTTAACCCTAGCTTTTTCATTTTTATTTATTTTTACTGATTTTGATGTTATTATGATTGTATAGTACTTGTGGATTGTTGGATTAATGATTGTATGCATAGAATTACTAGTTATTACATGTTTTCGGTTTGTTTGATTTTGGACAGCAGACTAATTGATTATTTCTGTACACTTGACAGATGTTTTTGATAAAATAAAGTACTTAGATGAGTTTCTCTCATCAATACATTGATTTTAGACTCCGGATTCATGTTATTTCGATTCTGGGAACTTAAGTTATGATTAAAATGGTGTTTTCATGAAATCAAAATGTAAAAACGAATGTGTTCAGGTTTGTGTGCTACCCGGGAATTTACGACCAAATTTAAACTTAATCTTTGTATGATTCCGATACGATAAGCAAAGTCTGTAATGTTGAGTCTCGAAAACTTAGAAACTGTGTTCATATAATCAATTACCCTCTTGACTGTGCTCGACGATTCACGAACAATTGTTGTTAGTATATATATATATATATATATATATATATATATATATATATATATATATATATATATATATATATATATAAGTATATAAGATAATTGGAAATAATAAAATATAATTTGAACATTAGAATTTGATATATAAAATAAGATACAAAATAATTTAGTTGTAATAAATCTATAATCATATATGGTTACATTACATAAATTAATATTGCACATAATATATATTATTATATGTAAAATGTATAAATATTAAATATTTAGGATATTGTTATTACCTTTATCATTAAAAATCATTATTTTTATCATCAATAATATTATTATTATCATCTTTATTTTTAATATTTGTATCATTATTATTAATATAATAATAATTATTATTAGTATTATTATTAATATTGATATAATTAGTATTAATATCTATTAAAATCATTATGTTAAGTATTGTTAATTATATTAAGACACAACTGATTATTATCATCATTTTTACTATCATTCTTATTTAACGTTAAAATTATTATTATTTTTATTAATATTATTATTACTTATCTACTTAATTATTTATTAATACCAAATAGATATCAATCAGATAAATATAATTGGAATCTGTTTCATATCTCAATCATATAGTACTATCATTTGTTTCCTGTCTGTAATTGATGCCATCGAATCCATAACATAACAAATTCAGTTGAGGGTTGTTTTCATCTTTTAATTTTTTTTATATTTCTTGTACATGATGATTCTTCCTGTCGACGAACAATTCTATACAACAAACGAGTAATTCCAACTGATAAGATTTCATTTGCCTTTACATTATCAATTAAATCACATACAACCCTCGTTACAGCGTAGCTTGAACACTTTCTTTATTATGCTTCATTTTCTCCCTTCTATTGAACAACCAAACACCATTTCCAGTATCCAAATCCACTCTCAAATATCCATTTCATACTTTAACAAGAATTAAATTCTCTATCTCACACCCTATATAACATATAACATAATATACACATTTACTTACATGTCGCCTTATGAAATCATCAATCACAACCCATTTAATCACCACTACTGAACATTTAGGACAACCATCACCTTTGGCTCTTCGGTTCCATGTCATGAACAAACTCACTTGAACCATCAACCGCCA
Organism: Rutidosis leptorrhynchoides; assembly: GCF_046630445.1. Lineage (NCBI taxonomy): Eukaryota > Viridiplantae > Streptophyta > Magnoliopsida > Asterales > Asteraceae > Rutidosis > Rutidosis leptorrhynchoides. The sequence continues at coordinate 353,930,013 of NC_092342.1, read as the reverse complement.
CTTTGGTCGATCTCCTACACCACTGTTCGCCACTCCTCACCAACTCACCTTCAAGAACTCTCACCTAAAATAAACCACCAAGCCTCCATCACATTTTATTATTGCCTTCTGTTGAGATCGTGAACTCAAACCGCTATGAACATCTCATTGAACAAACCACCAGTTAGCACCATCTTGTCTATTGTTTATCTGTTTCTATACCATCAATTCACCTCATCATCACCCTCTTTAAACCCACTTCAACCAAGGAACAAACGCTAAATTCTTTTTAAACTATATCTATTGCAGTTTGTTAGATCAATTCGTCACCCATGAAACCACCTGCAACCCCCATGAATCCAACACCACTTGATGCTACACTTCTGCCTTCTCGTTATGTTTTCTGTCGCACAAACCAAAGCCAAGCACCACTTTCATATTTCCTTTTTCTCTTTTTCTTTGATTCTTTTCTTTTCGTGGTCACATAAAATCACCACCCTATCTTCTTTGGTGTATTGCTACTGCTATATTTCTGTTTTCTTATTGAGGCAAATGGAGCACACACCAAAACAACTTCATGAATTATTGCCATTACAAACTGTAGACTTCTATTATAATAAGCTGAAAAGTGAAAGGGAACAACAAAAGCATGCGTGTCTTGGAAATGAATGGGTAACAGCTCATGTCTTAATTATTTAATCAAATACTTTATACTTTATGCTGGCCAAATTACTTGTTGACAGCTTGGTATAGAAGTCGTTCTTGTGTTGGTCCGATTAATTCATCTCCTTATCTTGGGCCGAGTACCTTCTTTCATTGTTGGGCCACCTTGTTTATATTTTTACTTGGACCGTAATCACATTGGCTAGCACAGATCGGTATATGTCTGTTTTCTTGCATATGTCGAATGGGGAGGAGAATTAAGATCATGGCGATAAATATGATGATGTAGCAGTCAATGAAGGGGGAGGGTGTACACGAGGGTAAAAAAGTTTGTAATTAAGAATACGATAAATACTAAGATGGATAGTAACGGGTTTAGAATTGGATATAGAAAATAATAATAATTGATAACTGATTTGTGAACTGATAAAATTCGTTTATGATAAACGATTTTAAAGATAATGATATGAGAAAGGATGATGATCATGGATGTAATTAAGATAATATTTGGGATTGGATTACAAGGTTATAAAAAGTTGCTGTTGCCATATTTTGGTTCTAATTTCTGTGGATCGACAAGTTGATGATATGAATATCGATTATGATAAGCTTAAGGATGATTAAGTTAGGAATATGATACATGACACGATGAGATGATGCATATGATAAGAATATGAGATGAATAATCATGATGTTGATTCTGTGAATTAATGGTGATGAGTGATTAGTAATTAGGATTTCATGATTTTATGCATTTTGCACTTGGGTCGAACTAGAAATTAGAGAAGAAGAGGAGAACAGAAGAGTAAAGGTTAAAAGAAATTTGATATAAGTTAAAATGGAAATGAATTGGTTAGAGTGATGGTTTGGGTGCATGTAGAGGAAACTAGAGGTCTTGGGTTCAAATATGAACTGGTGCATTTTTTTTTTAGAATACTTAGAAGAAGAAGAACAGATGGATAGAAGGGTTATATGGTTTTAATCAGGGATTATTTCATAATAAAATATGAAGCAGAACATTGGTTAAGAGTGTTGTGTGTTGTTCAAGAGGTCAGGTGTTCGAACCTAAGAAGGATCATTTTTTTTTAAAGTCATCATGAACACTCTTAAGGTAGTATTTTATCCTGTTATTACTAATTTTATCATTATTATTATCATCATAAGTATTAGTATTATCATTACAAACATTATCATTATTAGTACTATTTTTATCGTTAATATTAAAATTTTCATTTTTATTATTATTATAATCGTAATTAATATTATTTTAATCATTATTATTATTAATATATCAAATAAAGATTTCCTATATAAAAATATATTTAATACATAAAACCTAACCATATACATACCTTTGTAATAAATGTTAATTATATATATATATATATATATATATATATATATATATATATATATATATATATATATATATATATATATATATATAAATATATTTAATTAAGTTATTAATAAAACACATAATATAAAATAACAAATAAAATCACTAATAATATATATTTGTTCGATTACCATTACATGTATTAATATACAAGATCGAATATAGGTTCGTGAATCCAAAGTCAACCCTATACTTGTTCAATGTCGTTCTATGTATTTTTACTACAAAATACATTAGGTGAGTTCATTTGAATCCCTTTTTACTCATTACAATTTGGGCTGAGAATACATGCAAATGCTTTATTAACTGTTTTACAATATTTATATGCGTGAGTTCATTTGCTCCCTTTTATTCTTTACATTTTTGGGACTGAGAATACATGCGTTGATTTTATAACTGCTTTATTAAACGCTTTTGAAATATATTTTGAACTGCGAATACATGAAATGCTTTTATAAATGTTTGACGAGATAGACACAAATAAAACATTCCTCGAATGAATTATTATGCAGACAGAAGTTCTGCGGATTATTATGGAATTATGTGGACATGATAATTGCCACCATTGAATTATGTGGACATGATAATTGCCACCATTTAATTATGTGGACATGATAATTGCCACCATTGAATTATGTGGACATGATAATTTCCACCAATTAAAAAGTGAATGTTATGTATCGAGAGAATGATTTTATACACAGGTTATGTGTATGTTATTTTGTGCACGAGATATGTGTACGGTTACTAAGATTTATGAAAGATGATTTCGTACACGAGAAAGGTGTACTGTATTTAAAAGATATCACATGTACATTACAGGTGGGTATAGGATTCGGGCCGATTTGTACCATGCAGTATTTAAATCATGTGGTCTATCAAAATGATGAATTTTATTGTTTGATGATAAACTTATGAACTCACCAACCTTTTGGTTGACACTTAAAAGCATGTTTATTCTCAGGTATGAAAGAAACATTCCGCCGTGCATTTTGCTCATTTTAAAGACATTATTTGGAGTCGATCATCGCAATGGAACCAGATGTTGGTGACTTCGTCCAGATGGATTAGGACGGGTCCTTTTAGTTGGTATCAGAGCGGTGATCTTAGCGAACCAGGTCTTGCATTAGTGTATCTAGCTGATAGTTGTTAGGATGCATTAGGGAGTCTGGACTTCGACCGTGTCTGCATGTCAAAAGTTTTGCTTATCATTTCGTGTCGGAAATCATCTACTTATCATCTTTAGGAAAATTACCTGCTTATCATTCTTAGTCTAGACACATCTTACTGCAATGATTGCATGAATAGTGTATAGACAAAATTTATATCTTAGCGTATCTGATAATTCATATCTTAACGCATCTGTTGCTGTAGAATTGCCTGACATATGCCGTAAATTCCTCCGTAGAATACGAAATCTTTAGTACTATATATATAGATATTCTATGTAGTTAGAATACCATCCAATATTGAAAATCATTTCATACCGAAAAATCCTCCATCTGATCGTACGAGATGGAACTCGCAACTAGTTCAAATCCCTCGAATTCTGACAGCTATTCTGACATGGATGTTCACCTAAGCTCTGAAAGCAGCGTCACCAGAATGAATCAACCAATCATCCATCCCCAATTCATCTGATGGGTTCGTAGTCTACTTAATCATTGGAGACAAGAAGAAGCGATCCCTTTCACCCACCATATTGTTCGCTGGGCGAAGAACTTGAAGCATTCACTGGCGAACCAATCTGAAACACCATCTTCACTCTCATTTCTAGAGTAGCTCGACATGATTATATTCTATCCACAATTTGAAACCTTATTCATCTGCTCGTTCCGACTGACAATCATCCCGGAATAATAGAAAAAGTTAGCGAACTTCGCGCTCGAGTAATCAATTTGGAGAATATGGTGCAAAATCTACCAGCTTCAGCAACACCATCGGCACCAACAGTACCATCAGTAACAGCACCAGTACTATCAACAATCCATGCCTCAACATCTCATTCTGTACCTCGAGTATAATTATCGTTCCATGAATCGTTCTACATCATTTATCTTCGTTCGACATGACGATTATATAATCTCTAATGTTTTAGAGATTATATATTCTTATTCTAACAGTAAATCAAATGAGTCTAATATCATATTGACTCATTAAATCCATGATTACATCTGAAGAAAATATATATGTATATATGTTTTCATAAAGATTGTAATTAAAAATCCTTTTGTATAAACTGTTAATGATGAAAATATTTTAACGGGTAGGTAATACCCGAGGAATATTTAGATTTCACCTTAATAAGTTACTCTGCACATTCGTCAAAGCTGATTCAACAGTCATTTACTATCCTTTTTGTACTCACCGATATACGTGTCTGTTCACCGCAGAATAACCATTTTTATTCAATTTCATATTTGGATTTTGACCTATCAGAATCCAACAAGTGGCATAATGAAGAAAACATTTGACAAAATAAAATTTGTTAGAAACAAACAAATTAACTATGAGAAATTTTGTTAAGAATCCACGCTAACTGTTCCTAGCTAATTGTTCCTAGCTAACTAATTAATTCCGTATTACATTTTATTTATTGCAATTTATTTATCGCAATTTAAATTATCGCAATTTTATTTATCGTCATTTAATTTTTGTTATTTACTTTACGCACTTTATTTATCGTCATTTAATTTCTGTTATTTATTTTACGCACTTTAAATATCGGGACACGTATACAAGGTTTTGACATATCATATCGACACATCTATATATATTATTTGGAATAACCATAGACACTCTATATGCAGTAATGATCGAGTTCTCTATACATGGTTGAGGTTGATTCTACAATAATATATATAGTTTGAGTTGTGATCGAGTCTGAGATGAATACGGGTCACGATACGTATTAATTAATTCGAATATTATATATTAAATTATATATGAATTGTTGAATTGCTAACTGTGGACTATCAATCGAGGACTACCAACATTGGACAATTAAAATGAATTAAAATATTGATTATAACATATGAAACTAAACAAATCTTTAAGTTTGCCACTTGATTTCACCCTAAAACCACATTTGTATCTTGACGATTACAATCTGCGTCCAAATCTTTCGTAATTCTTGAAAACACCTCAATCGAGAGGATGAACCAACCGCATTTCATCTACGGAAGAAAAGATTGATGCATATAACTTTTCACCTGAGAAACTCTCGGCAACTGAGTAAACGTTTAAAACGTAGCTATGCTAATTTCTTAGTGTTATTATTACCCAAAATAACTTTGCAATCCCTTTCCAAATTAGCAAATTTTGTCACATCTCCAGCAAGACAACTTTGACTTTTCATTCGAAACAACCTTATTATAACCTTGATTTATATGTGTACTCTTTAATTATTACCGGGGAACCTTTTATTATATTCCACCATATTACCAACAGATGTACCAGCAACCTCGTCGCTCCTTAGTTTAAATCTCTTCGACAAATCACTAAATTTATCTATTGAAGTCTCATCATGTACTCATCCGCACCTTGTAACGAGAATTGCCGTACCAAATACCGAGAATCAGCAATCAGTATTTTGAAATCTCGCAGCATGTCTATATCAATAGTTATATGTAAATATATAACATTTATCTCTTAGAATTATGATCCTCCATTCTGAAATTCTGAAAAGTACCCAGTCTACAAATCAATAACACAAATTCTAAAAAAGCTGAATACAGCAGCATAAACTATACACGACCTTAACTGTCGAAAGTTTGATGATAAAGAATGGAGTATTGGAAACACTCAATAGAAAAATTTAGTACCGAAAAGCGGATTATGCGAAACTATGAAGGAAGCCGTGGACAAATCACAAAGAATAAGTTTGATTTCAAAGAATCCAAATGATTCTATTTCTGATGAAATCTTTAGCGAATACCTTGCTTCCGAATCTAAACCCTTACGGATAAATCTTCTTCATCATCCATCGATATTAGAAATTCCAAGATATCATCGTATCTTTCATTATAAATATCCTCCATATTTCTGAAGATATTTTCATAACTGTTCTTATCCGAAATCATTAATCTCTTCGTGCAATCAGTGTTACATCATATAGAAACTGTTAGTTTCTATATTCTGTAAACTTTCGAGCTTAAAATACGAATGTTATTGAAGTAATGTTGGGAACTGATGCATGAGTTAGTATAATATAATGACACTTGATCAACGTGATTATATTACAGTAAGTCATGCTGAGTTTCTAAATGGAACATGATGATTCACAGATTATGACGTCATCATGTGTCATGTTACATAACTCTTTCATTTTGATTAACTTCTGAACATATCAAGAAAATATATTCTTGATAGTTCTACTCTCAGTGATTCTGGTAATTTGACAAATCAAATCGTGCTATAACATTCTTTCTTGTTTAGAACATTAAATTCATTCGAAACTCCATACCTATGAATTCTGGACCATTACTTGCGAAAAGTAAACAAAAGCATGAAGCTCCAAAATAGAAAGAGGGTATAAATCGCAGCAAATAAGAGAATGCATTAACTGTAGATGACAATAATTATAGGAGACAGAAGCAGGGACATTGAAATAGAAGGGAAGATATAAAATCCAACAACAACGCAGAAATTACAAACCATGAATATTAATACGAATAGCAATATAAAGACACGGTATAATTAAGAATAGTATCACCCCAAGGTAATAGTAGAAGTAAACAGATTCTTCTTATAGAAGATTGAAAAGAAGGATGACAGAAATGATAATTAGAAGAAAAAAAATCAAGGATTAGAACTGGATTAAGCATTTTCACAATCTTTTGGATGTATGAATTAAGAAATAAAGTACATGAATGGTGATAATAATAGAACGATAGAGTTTAATTTATAATGGAAATATCAGATAGAGTAATTGAGGTAGATGGCCGCATTTAATTAAAGAAATCTTAATTTCCTTACTCGCCGAAGAATCAAATCTTTTAGATTTCGAAGATTTTCTTTAAACCCCTTGAATTCCGGAATTCAACCCTGACTCTGTAAAAAGTTAAGATGAATCTTTACTTTCCTATTTTACTCTTTGGTGATAGCTTCATTCGTACTCTTCGAATAAACGAATTATTTTTATCCATATTACTTAATGATGATAAAACTCTACTTATCAACTCATATTCATCGTGAAAACAATTTTATTGTTAACCATGACCACCTCACTCAAATTTTGGGACGAAATTTCTTTAACGGGTAGGTACTGTGACGACCCGAGAATTTACGATCAAATTTAAACTTAATTTTTGTATGATTCCGATACGATAAGCAAAGTCTGCAATGTTGAGTCTCGAAAACTTTGAAACTGTGTTCATATAATCAATTACCCTCTTGACTGTGCTCGACGATTCACGAACAATTATTGTTAGTATATATATATATATATATATATATATATAAGATAATTGGAAATAATAAAATATAATTTGAACATTAGAATTTGATATATAAAATAAGATACAAAATAATTTAGTTGTAATAAATCTATAATCATATATGGTTACATTACATAAATTAATATTGCACATAATATATATTATTATATGTAAAATGTAAAAATATTAAATATTTAGGATATTGTTATTACCTTTATCATTAAAAATCATTATTTTTATCATCAATAATATTATTATTATCATCTTTATTTTTAATATTTGTATCATTATTATTAATATTATAATAATTATTATTAGTATTATTATTAATATTGATATAATTAGTATTAATATCTATTAAAATCATTATGTTAAGTATTGTTAATTATATTAAGACACAACTGATTATTATCATCATTTTTACTATCATTCTTATTTAACGTTAAAATTATTATTATTATTATTAATATTATTATTACTTATCTACTTAATTATTTATTAATACCAAATAGATATCAATCAGATAAATATAATTGGAATCTGTTTCATATCTCAACCATATAGTACTATTATTTGTTTCCTGTCTGTAATTGATGCCATCGAATCCATAACACAACAAATTCAGTTGAGGGTTGTTTTCATCTTTTAATTTTTTTTTTTATATTTCTTGTACCTGATGATTCTTCCTGTCTACGAACAATTCTATCCAACAAACGAGTAATTCCAACTGATAAGATTTCATATGACTTTACATTATCAATTAAATCACATACAACCCTCGTTACAGCGAAGCTTGAACACTTTCTTTATTATGCTTCATGTTCTCCCTTCTATTGAACAACCAAACACCATTTCCAGTATCCAAATCCACTCTCAAATATCCATTTCATACTTTAACAAGAATTAAATTCTCTATCTCACACCCTATATAACATATAACATAATAGACACACTTACTTACATGTCTCCTTATAAAATCATCAATCACAACCCATTTAATCACCACTACTGAACATTTAGGACAACCATCACCTTTGGCTCTTCGGTTCCATGTCATGAACAAACTCACTTGAACCATCAACCGCCACTTTGGTCGATCTCCTACACCACTGTTCGCCACTCCTCACCAACTCACCTTCAAGAACTCTCACCTAAAATAAACCACCAAGCCTCCATCACATTTTATTATTGCCTTCTGTTGAGATCGTGAACTCAAACCGCTATGAACATCCCATTGAACAAACCACCACTTAGCACCATCTTGTCTATTGTTTATCTGTTTCTATACCATCAAATCACCTCATCATCACCCTCTTTAAACCCACTTCAACCAAGGAACAAACGCTAAATTCTTTTTAAACTATATCTGTTACAGTTTGTTAGATCAATTCGTCACCCATGAAACCACCTGCAACCCCCATGAATCCAACACCACTTGATGCTACACTTCTGCCTTCTCGTTATGTTTTCTGTCGCACAAACCAAAGCCAAGCACCACTTTCATATTTCCTTTTTCTCTTTTTCTTTGATTCTTTTCTTTTCGTGGTCACATAAAATCACCACCCTATCTTCTTTGGTGTATTGCTACTGCTATATTTTTGTTTTCTTATTGAGGCAAATAGAGCACACACCAAAACAACTTCATGAATTATTGCCACTACAAACCGTAGACTTCTATTATAATAAGATGAAAAGTGAAAGGGAACAACAAAAGCATGCGTGTCTTGGAAATGAATGGGTAACAGCTCATGTCTTAATTATTTAATCAAATACTTTATACTTTATGCTGGCCAAATTACTTGTTGACAGCTTGGTATAGAAGTCGTTCTTGTGTTGGGCCGATTAATTCATCTCCTTGTCTTGGGCCGAGTACCTTCTTTCATTGTTGGGCCACCTTGTTTATATTTTTACTTGGACCGTAATCACATTGGCTAGCATAGATCGGTATATGTCTGTTTTCTTGCATATGTCGAATGGGGAGGAGAATTAAGATCATGGCGATACATATGGTGATGTAGCAGTCAATGAAGGGGGAGGGTGTACACGAGGGTAAAGAAGTTTGTAATTAAGAATACGATAAATACTAAGATGGATAGTAACGGGTTTATAATTGGATATAGAAAATATGATAATAATAATTGATAACTGATTCGTGAACTGATAAAATTCGTTTATGATAAACGATTTTAAAGATAATGATATGAGAAAGGATGATGATCATGGGTGTAATTAAGATAACATTTGGGATTGGATTACAAGGTTATAAAAAGTTGCTGTTGCCATATTTTGGTTCTACTTTCTGTTGATCGACAAGTTGATGATATGAATATCGATTATGATAAGCTTAAGGATGATTAACTTAGGAATATGATACATGACGCGATGAGATGATGGATATGATAAGAATATGAGATGAATAATCATGATGTTGATTCTGTGAATTAATGGTGATGAGTGATGAGTGATTAGTAATTAGGATTTCATGATTTTATGCATTTTGCACTTGGGTCGAACTAGAAATTAGAGAAGAAGAGGAGAACAGAAGAGTAAAGGTTAAAAGAAATTTGATATAAGTTATAACAGAAATGAATTGGTTAGAGTGATGGTTTAGGTGCATGTAGAGGAAACTAGAGGTCTTGGGTTCAAATCTGAACTGGTGCATTTTTTTTAGAATACTTAGAAGAAGAAGAACAGATGGATAGAAGGGTTATATGGTTTTAATCAGGGATTATTTCATAAGAAAATATGAAGCAGAACATTGGTTAAGAGTGTTGTGTGTTATTCAAGAGGTCAGGTGTTCGAACCTAAGAAGGAGCATTTTTTTTTTTTTAAAGTCATCATGAACACTCTTAAGGTAGTATTTTATCCTGTTATTACTAATTTTATCATTATTATTATCATCATAAGTATTAGTATTATCATTACAAACATTATCATTATTAGTACTATTTTTATCGTTAATATTAAAATTTTCATTTTTATTATTATTATAATCGTAATTAATATTATTTTAATCATTATTATTATTAATATATCAAATAAATATTTCCTATATAAAAATATATTTAATACATAAAACCTAACCATATACATACCTTTGTAATAAATGTTAATTATATATATATATAAATAAATATATTTAATTAAGTTATTAATAAAACACATAATATAAAATAACAAATAAAATCACTAATAATATATATTTGTTCGATTACCATTACATGTATTAATATACAAGATCGAATATAGGTTCGTGAATCCAAGGCCAACCCTATACTTGTTCAATGTCGTTCTATGTATTTTTACTACAAAATACATTAGGTGAGTTCATTTGAATCCCTTTTTACTCATTACATTTTAGGCTGAGAATACATGCAAATGCTTTATTAACTGTTTTACAATATTTATATGCGTGAGTTCATTTGCTCCCTTTTATTCTTTACATTTTTGGGACTGAGAATACATGCGTTGATTTTATAACTGCTTTATTAAACGCTTTTGAAATATATTTTGAACTGCAAATACATGAAATGCTTTTATAAATGTTTGACGAGATAGACACAAACAAAACATTCCTCGAATAAATTATTATGCAGACAGAAGTTCTGCGAATTATTATGGAATTATGTGGACATGATAATTGCCACCATTGAATTATGTGGACATGATAATTGCCACCATTTAATTATGTGGACATGATAATTGCCACCATTGAATTATGTGGACATGATAATTGCCACCAATTAAAAAGTGAATGTTATGTATCGAGAGAATGATTTTATACACAGGTTATGTGTATGTTATTTTGTGCACGAGATATGTGTACGGTTACTAAGATTTATGAAAGATGATTTCGTACACGAGAAAGGTGTACTGTATTTAAAAGATATCGCATGTACATTACAGGTGGGTATAGGATTCGGGCCCATTTGTACCATGCAGCATTTAAATCTTGTGGTCTATCAAAATGATGAATTTTATTGTTTGATGATAAACTTATGAACTCACCAACCTTTTGGTTGACACTTGAAAGCATGTTTATTCTCAGGTATGAAAGAAACATTCCGCTGTGCATTTTGCTCATTTTAAAGACATTATTTGGAGTCGATCATCGCAATGGAACCAGATGTTGGTGACTTCGTCCAGATGGATTAGGACGGGTCCTTTCAGTTTGGTCCGACCTTGTGACCACTTTTGAAGTCTATAGGGTGTACTAGTGTGTTAGGATTGATGATTGGATGAACATTCATGTTCGGGTCATCGAAATTCGAGCCACGGATCACCCGGTATGACTAAAACAAGTTTTTGATCGGATTAAAGTCCCAAGTTGAATTATGGCTATTGGTCACGACTTGGGGGCTGTTATTGGGGTGTTCTTGAGTGTACTAATGTTTCGGGTGGTTTGGTTAGGCGAGGATATATATAAGACTCGCCAAAAACCGACACCCGGGGCTCAAGTTATGACCCGATGAACTTTTAATTAAAACTTATGGTTATAAAACTTAACTTATGATATGAATAATGATTTTCATTATTAATAAATTAATTATGATAAAAAAGTAATTATTTTAATTTAAGACTTATGATATATATATTTATTATATCATTTATTAATTATATTTTGATTAATTAAACATTTAATTAAGCTTATGATTAATAATACTTTTATTATTAATGAAAAATACTTATGATAAGTATTAAACTTATGTTATGAGGTTATTATAATAAGACTTATAATAAGAATTAATTAATTATTTAATTATTATAAGGCTTAGTTATTATTTAATTATAATTTAATTATTAAATACTTATGGTTTAATAATTAAAATTAAATACTTATGATATGATTAATAATTCATTATTAATTAATAATACTTATGATATGATTAAAAAATTATTATTAATTAATAATACTTATGTTATGACTAATATTTAATTAATTAATTAAATACTTATGTTATATTAACTATATCATTTAAACTTATGTTAACTTTAATAATTCAATTTAATTTAATTAGACTTATGTTATGACATAATTATACATATATGACTTTAAATAACATTATAACTTATATTATTATTATAACTTATACTTTAAAAATGTAATGTTGACTATGTTTGACCAAGGTTGACTTTTGAGTTGACTTTCGGTTGACTTTGACTTTCAGTTGACTTTTGTTGACTTTCTAATTAAGGAAACTTTCCTAAGTTATAAACTTTCCAAAAATAGCAACATTCTAAAATAGAAACTTTCCTAAAATAGAAACTTTCCAAAAATGGAAACCTACTAAAAATAGAAACCTTCTAAAAATAGAAAGTACGTGTCCTTACGCTGTTCTGATCAAACCGAAACATACCGAGTGTTGTTCTATGTTTATTTGTAACAAGTACTATAGCTATCATACTAAGACTTGACCTAAGTTAGTTATTTATATCGACCTACTTTATTTATAGGTCGGCGTTGTGATCATTCTTGACCACTTTATCATTTGCGGTTCACGAATCTGTGTTGTTACTTCGTTTACGTTAAGGTGAGTTATAGTCCCATTTTTCTATTTTAAATCTTTTGGGATGAGAATACATGCAATTTATTTTATATTTTGGACACAGGTGGAAATTGGTTTAAATTATTCATTGTGAGTCGAACGAAAATATTCCCTAATCTGGTAATTTTAATCACTGGTTTCTACTGGTGAACGCGAATCCTATGGATAGATCTATCGGGCCTGACAGCCCCATTTCGTGCTAGCCGCGCTAGCATTTACAGACGAAATGTATTAGTACTTCTTAATTATTTGAAGATACACCTGTTCAGTGTGTATTGTGTTTGGTGGGGGTGGAATTGGTTAAGTGGTTACCAGGTGGCTCACGGGTTAATGGAATAATATTTTTATATGTTTTCGAGCATATAATTTTGTGGTCCAAAATGGGTCTTTATGTTTTCAAACATAAACCTTTATGGTTTAAATTAAATATTGTTTGCGATGATTAAACCTATAATTCACTCAACATTTTTTTTGACAGTTACTCGCATGTTTTAATTTTCAGGTTCATGATTGATTGCTTCCGCTGTGTTTAGAGAGTTTGCATATTTATGATGGCAGCTTTTGTTAAACATTAACTTGCATTCAATTTTGATACATTAAATTGTGGGCGTTTGTTGACTTTGTTTTGGTCAACTTTTGATTAAATATTTATGTATGGTTTTTTTAAACTTACATATTTTGGTAGGTTTCCTTTATCGGAAATCATATTTAAATAAAGAATGCAAGGTTATTTATTAAATTCATTTAGAGTTATGATCAAGCTGTGGGACCAAGATAACGATAGTCATCAAGTGTATTTTGACAGGTCGTTAAAAAAGGTGGCGATACTTATGAACAATACTTTTTTGTTTGTGTTTTTTAGGTCTAAACGTATATAGCAATTTTTATATTATAACTAATCTTGGCAACTCCGTATATAGCCCCACTTCGGGGGTAATTTGATAATTTGACCCTTTTTTGAAATTCTTCATAACCTTTTTTCACTACCTTTTTCATTCTATTGTTTTTCAAATTTCGAATTAATCAATGTTAACCGATCAAAACTAGCGACGGTTAACCGACTGAAATCACCTCGCAGCGAAGCGCAAAACTGTTTTCCTCGTTTATACTAAGGACACAAAACAAAAGCTTTATACGTATTTAATTTAAATAATAGTTAAGATTCATACCCAAAATCACTTGTTGAAGGTGAACTTGAAGTCTCTAGTTAAGAAAAACAATCACAAATGGAGTTTTCTTTTTGAAGTGTTTGAGTGTATCACTTACAAGCTGATATTGTCATATAAAAGTATCTTCATGTATTTACTTAGGAACTTTAATGTCATTATTTTACTTTTCACCAAAATAGTAACTGGTTGGAAAAAACTCAAACTAGTTGGAACTTATGAAGAGGTTTCTATTTTATGATTCATAAAAAAAATAAAAAGAGTTATAATAATGATACCGCAGCCCGCATGCGCATGTAACATACACACGGGCATGCGCTATGGTGCGTATGCGGGGTGCTCTCATGCGTCATGCGGCATGCGGATCCGTATCTGGTCCCTTTACGGCGGTTGAGCAAATATCTTTTCCATAATTATATCCGTGATTCGGGGGAGATGGTTATGGAAACGATTATCACTATCCTATGACGGTTCTAGAATTAGGGTTTGCCTATAAATACAAACCCTAATCGTCGTTAGCAACATACCACGTTACGTAGCCATCTTCTACCACACATCCTACGTAACTTACATCCTCTATCATCTTCTAAAGGTTAACAGGTGAGTTCTTTATTAACTAGTACCTACAACCTTGCTTGGGGCCTTCTGATCGACAGACGTCATCGAAGGTGGACTTAATCACTTGGCCACCCCGCCGACATCATCATGTCGGCCAGGGTTATTCACGGTAGCCGGACCGGAGAGCCACGTTCTAAGATCCTTAAACCCCTCCTTTACGTTGAGCAAGCATGTTAAGACCCCTCGGTTAAAATATGCATGATCAAGTGGTGCTTTCATTGAGAGTCGAATTAATTCAAGACTGTTTAATTGCTTTTTCTTTTAAGGTTTTGAATTGTATGACTCGTTATTTACAAAATTTTTGAATTTTTTCTTTAACAGTATCATGACTTCCGAGGAATCATCGGAACATACCCAAACAGATGTTCAGAACGCACCGTCTGGTAGTCAACATACACCGGTTATGACTACGGAGGCCGCTACTCAGGCGGGATACACGATATACCCTCCACCTATATCCGGCGAACCCTTTCAGAGGTACAAGCCGATATATTCAGACGGGGTCACACCGCCAAGAGCAAACTCACCAGTCACAACCACGCGGCTGGACTTTTCGACAGTGGATCCAAGGGTCATCTTTGCAGGCGTTGGCGGTGGAACAACGGGGCCGCATGTGGTTTGCTGCGGCCAGGTACCTATTTATAGTAGCACTGTTTCAATACCTCTGCATACGCAGAGCATTCAGCAGAATTCGTCATTTACACCGTTGCAACCTTGGCAACCACCGCGCCCAGTTTCACAATTTTTAACTCCTGCGGATGCGCAGGCGTTACTTAATAGTTGGGGATTTGGGGTCATCCCAGATGCGAACTCTCATTGGGCGCCGATAACAGCGCAGCAGCAAAGCACAGCGCATACAGTTGGGCTTTTAAGTGTGTATCCTCAAGTTTCGCAGATATCTGCGCCACAGGTTTCGCTTCCTTTACAGCCACCTGTGTACTCTGCGTCTTCAAGTTATCCCTCTTTTCCAACGCAGCAGCCTTGGTCATATCCGCAGACGCAGGGTCAACATTGGCAAAATGTTCAAGGGCAGGCAAATCTTGCAAGTCAATTCATGCAGGCCGCACCTCCCGATATGGTTCACTTATTTTCACAACCTGACTTTGTTCAGGACATGATGAAGCGTTTCTTTGCAAATTTGAAAGGGGATCCTGTTAAACCACCCTTCGAGCTACCGACTACCTTTGACAAGTTTCCTCCGCATATATCCGCCTACCCGTTTCCATCAGCACCAAAGATACCTAGCACGTTGGGTACTTACAATGGCCTGACCGATCCAGATGATTTTTTACAGCGCTTCGAAGGCGCAATGCGCACTCAAGGCTGGGTGGATCCGGTTGTGTGTCAGATATTTCCTATGACACTACAGGGTATTGCTCGTGAGTGGTTTAATAAGTTGCCGGCGGGTAGTATTGCCGGGTTTATGGATTTGCGGACAAAGTTTTTACTGCAATATCAGAATCAGAGACCACGCAAGCGCACTCACATTGAATGCCATGACATCGTGCAGAAGTCCAAGGAATCTTTGGGCGAATTTCTCACAAGGTATACTAATGAGTGCCTGCGTATACCAGATCTCAAACCAGAGCAACAGATTTCCGGACTCATACATGGTATAAACTCAGAACGTCATCCAACACTGGTAAGGCGTCTGCGCCATACAGTCCCAACAACTTATGCTGAGGCGCTTAATGAATGCCACGACTATATGCGGAGTGGCGAAGATAATGACATTCCAACAGCTAGCACACGCAACGAGAGGAAGGACGATGATGATCGTTCGCGCGATCAAAATCGTGGTAACAACTCTCGCGGAAGGTATCCTAGCGGTGGTCCTATCAGGAATGATAAAGGGAAATCAAGTGGCAATTATCGAAACAATAATCAGCGCGGCATCAACAATCAGAACTATGCGCTTCTTAAAAGCTTATCCAAAACGCCCAAAGAAATTTTGGCGACGGAGCCAGTATGCGCGACCTTCGCGGTCCCAACTCCGCTTACAGAATTTGGTAAGCGGGATAAGACAAAGTATTGTGAATTTCACAATGATTACGGGCACGATATGAATAGGTGTAAAAACTTGATGGAACGGGTACTGGAGGCGCTCCGTGCGGGTAAGTTGGATCACCTCAAACCGCCAAAGAAAGATAAAGGGAAAGCCGCAGAAGAGGGGTCAAAAACTAAAACCTTCGCGTGGCAGAAAGTGGATAAGACCAAAAATGCTGATTTAACCATTAACATGGTTGATGCAGAGAAATTAGGTCAGCGAAGAAAGTATAACGATCATCAGGATTGGGAACTTCTTCCAATCACTTTCCCTCCTGTGATGACAATTGACAGGGTGAATGAACCTATCATTATCAAGTGCCGCATTCCTTCTTGCGGGGTGCAGGTCAAGCGCATGCATGTCGACACTGGAAGCGGCGTTGACATTATGTACGAGCATTGCTATCAATTTCTTCCCGCACACGTGAAGGCGCAGCTACGTCCGTCTGATATCACGCTGTCTGGTTTTTCCGGAGAAAGCTCATGGCCCGTGGGACGGATAGAGTTATTAATAGAGCTCGAAGATGACAAGAATCCGCAGTTAATAAGGAACGAATTAGTTGACTTTTATGTGGTTCGCTCGACTTCGCGATATAATGCGCTACTGGGAAGAAATTTCATACGGCGTTTTAACATCATACCTTCGGTAGTGCACGGTTTGATTAAGTTTCCTACTAAGGGAGGAGTTGCCACAATGGCGTCACATCAAAAGATTGAGATATGTGCGTCAGTTGTGCAAATTAACATCCCTAGCGTCGGGGAGCAGATTGCAAGCAGTGCGGTCATTGCTAATCGCTTGCATCCAGATAAGGGTATAAAAATCGGCGCAGGTTTATCAGCTGAAACCAAGGCTAAGTTACATGGTATATTGTCCGCAAACGCAGATGTTTTCGCATGGCGCGAATCAGATATGACAGGTGTCCCGCGGCACATTGCGGAACATAAATTGAATGTTAATCCATCGCTCACACCTGTTAGACAAAAGAAGCGACATATGGCTTTAGACCGCAGTGATTGGCTATGCACAGAAGTAGACAACCTTGTCAAAGCAAACATTCTACGCGAAGTGCGTTATCAAACATGGGTTGCCAATCCGGTGTTGGTGAAAAAGGCTGATGGTAACTGGCGAATGTGCGTTGATTTTAAAGACATTAACAAAGCATGTCCTAAAGACAATTACCCTCTCCCGGAGATAGACTGGAAGGTTGAATCTTTGTCTGGATTCAGATATAAGTGCTTTCTGGACGCATACAAAGGTTATCACCAAATTCTAATGGCTGCGGAAGACGAAGACAAGACTGCTTTTCATACGCCGCAGGGTATTTATTGTTACACAAAGATGCCTTTCGGCTTGAAGAACGCGGGCGCGACCTATCAGCGTGTAATTGACGCAGCATTCAAGCCTCAAATTGGCAGAAATCTTGAAGCGTATGTCGATGACTTGGTAATCAAAAGCAACACCGAAGAAGACATGCTCGCAGACATCCTAGAAACGTTTGCGTCTCTGCGAAGGATCAACATGAAGCTTAATCCGCTTAAATGTAGCTTTGGAGAGGAGGAAGGCAAGTTTCTAGGTCATGTGGTGACAGCGCGGGGTATCAAGGCTAATCCCAAAAAGATTGAAGCTATTGATAATTTACCATCTCCGAAAACAAAGAAAGATGTGCAGAGTCTCACTGGGAAGCTCGCAGCAATCACGCGGTTTTTGTCAAAAGCCGCAGAGCGTCAGCTACCATTCTTTAACACTTTGAAAAACTGTTTGAAGAAAAAGGATTTTGTCTGGACTCAGGAAGCAGAATCAGCCTTTCAGGAGATAAAAAAGGTGCTTGCAGAGTTACCAACACTTACTGCGCCAGTCCCTGGGGAGACGTTAACGCTGTACCTTGCGGCATCAAAGGAAGCAATCAGTTCAGTTCTCATCGCAGACCGCGAAAAGGTAACTTATCAATTTACTTGCATTATTTATTTCGCAGAACTTTAACGCTGAGGTTTTCTCAGACACAAATGCCGGTCTACTTCGTAAGCAAGACGCTGACATCAAGCGAAGTAAACTACTCGCCAATAGAGAAGTTAGTATATGCGCTTGTCCATACAGCGCGGCGTTTACGCCGATACTTTCAAGCACATCCGATTGTGGTTCTAACTGATCAGCCAATCAAACAGGTTGGTACATGATTACTTTGCGGCAATGACCGGGGTTACCGCATTGACTAACGCAATCATTTTATTTCATTCAGGTACTGTACAAGCCCGAGATTTCGGGCCGAATGGCCAAGTGGGCAGTCGAATTGGGAGAACATGAAATAAACTTTTCTTCACGCAGTGCGGTTAAGGGTCAAATACTTGCTGACTACCTAGCAGAAATACCTGCGGATGTCGAAGCGTCAGCAGAACATCAAGATCCGCCTGCACCTGTTCTATCACCATGGGAATTATACACCGATGGTGCGTGTAGCGCATCTGGCGCAGGCGCAGGTGTAATTTTGACAGGTCCAGGCGGTGAGGAACATACGTACGCACTGCGGTTTAATTTTGCTGTCACAAACAATGAAGCAGAGTATGAGGCTCTGCTAGCAGGTATGCGCATCGCGCATAGGCTAAATGTTAAAATCTTGCACGCTTATGTGGATTCAAAGCTAGTATGCAATCAAGTCTGCGGAGACTTCGAAGCGCACGACATTGCTATGCAGCAATATTTATCGCTTGTTCATAATCTCGCTGACCAGTTCGAGGCTTTTCAAATCTCGCACGTAATGCGGGGGCAAAATAAGAAGGCGGATGCGCTAAGCAAACTAGCTGCATTGGCTTTTGATCATATGGGTAAGAAAATTCTAATAGAGGAACTCAACGTAAAATCTATTGTCATGATGCCTCTAGTGGCACCGGTTGAGGAATCAAGCCCAACGTGGATGACGCCCATCATCGCTTTTTTACGGGACGGCACTTCACCCGCGGACTCCTCTGATGCGAAGAAAGTCCGCACAAAGGCACCGCTTTATGCCCTCGAGGGTGACGTCTTGTATCGAAGAAACTATTTGGGACCGCATTTAAGGTGCGTAGGTCCGAAAGAGGCAGAGGAAGTTATACGCGAGGTGCATGAGGGTGCATGCGCCCTTCATTCGGGACACAGGTCCATTGTGTCAAAAATCATGCGGTTAGGTTATTATTGGCCTACTATGTACGCAGACACGGCGCGTATTGTCAAGCAATGCGAATCATGCCAAATACATGCACCTATCAGCAGGGCACCTGCGCATCCAATGATACCGGTCTCCTCACCATGGCCATTCTGCAAATGGGCGATCGACATAGTCGGACCATTCCCCAAAGGCCAAGGTAATATTGCCATTCATTTGCTAAATATGCTACTTACGTCATTATCTTACGCATACTCTGCACACGCAGGAAATGTCAAATTCTTAATTGTTGCAATCGATTACTTCACGAAGTGGGTCGAAGCGAAATCGCTGGCAACAATTTCAGGGAAAAGAGTGCGGAATTTTGTATGGGAAGACATTGTCTGTCGATTCGGCATACCCAATGAAATTGTTAGTGATAACGGTACACAATTTGCCGGCGATCCTTTTCGCAGTTGGTGTGCGGAGCTTAATATTAAGCAAACTTTTACTTCAGTTGCGCATCCGCAGGCGAATGGCCAGTGCGAAGTTACCAACCGAGATATAGTTGCTGGAATCAAGGCAAGGTTGGGTCATGACCGCGTTGGTTGGGTGGATGAGCTTCCAAAGGTTTTATGGGCGCATAGAACCACACCCAAAGCAAGCACTGGTGAGACTCCGTTTAGTTTGGTTTATGGGTCAGAAGCTGTTGTACCCGCAGAGATTGGGGTACCAACGTTCCGCATACAAAACTTTGATGAGCAAAATAACTCTGAAGCTCTGCGGGAAAATCTTAATCTGCTTGAAGAACGCAGACTCTCTGCGGCTGTTAACGAAGCAAATAACAAGCAGAAAATCGCAAAGTATTACAATCAGCATGTGCGTTCACGCACTTATAAGTGCGGTGATTTGGTTTGGCGCCAGAACGATGCAAGTCATGCAGAAGATACTGGGAAACTGGGACCTCGTTGGGAGGGCCCATACAGGGTGGCAAAAGCAAGCAACACCGGGGCATACCATCTAGAGACATTAGATGGCAAACCTGTGAAACGCACTTGGCATGCGACGTTATTGAAAAAATGTTACATGTAGCTAGATGGACTTGATCACTCCAATTTGTTTAGCACATTATTTTATTTTTCATCCTTTCGGATATGTCGCAGTTGTAATCATAATTAATGCCAAATAAAAATAATTACATGCGCATACTTTTGTTGTCCATTTATATTTTTTGTATGCGATTCCTGCCTACTTAAGGGGTGTCCTCTAGCCCCCGTGTGGCAGAAGCCTGTTTGGTTACAAGGCTAGACAATAACGGCAGGCGAAGGGAATTGGTTTTCCCCTAGCCAAGCGCCACGCAGACTAGATGGCTGCAAAGTCGACTTTAAAAAAAAAATATACAAGCATTGGTTTGCTTGTGCGTAATCGCTCTCGCATTGGTTTGCTTGAGGAACTCCTAAGCATAAAAACATTGGTTTGTTTTTAGTTGCGTTTGCTTACCATACAACTAATAGTGCACCTCTAGTACATGACAAAGCAATAGCGCAGTAGCTTTTGAGTCTAAATTGTTAAAGGTAAGTTAAAATATTGGTTTATTTTACGCAGTACCATCCGCATACGCATAAGTTGTGGTTAACTATGCGCATGCGCATGCGGTTCATAATTTGTTTTGATTCGCGATATATAAACAAGGATATCACGCATGCATAACAGACAAACATATATACACATCCAAATAAATTATTACATAAGTAATTGTTTCACATGCCTGCCCAACATGGGACTTAGGGCTCCAAAATACATTTACAATTACCTGCCTAAGATTAGGGCTTACGGCACAAACTACTCTAGTAATCCTCCTTCAAAAACCCATCAAGCGGCATCGTCGGGTCAGCCGCAAACGCATTGATCAAAGGGATAGGGATGGACTTGATTGCCTCTTCCGCCTCCAGTAGCGCCGCGGCCGTTCCCTCCTTTAATTTCTTTTGGACAATGTCGGGGAACGGTGGAGTTAGGCCGCATGCCTGGATCACTTCCCGCACAGCCTTGTTCACCTCATGGTCCTTGACCGCATCGACATAGGCATTAAACCGGTCGGACACGGGCTCGGAGTCCATCACTTTCTGCGCAATTGCGGGGAGTGCGGTGCGCAGCTTTGTCATATCTGCCTCGGCCAGCTCGCGGTCGGTAACCGCATCGTCCCTCTCCCTCGTCACCTTTTCCAACTCCAGCCTCACTCGCTCAGTTTCCCCCTTCGCCTGATCAACCGCACCCACAAGCTCTTGATTCTTTTTTCTTTCTTGAATCAAGAGGGTCTTGGTTTCGGCCGCAGTCAATTCAACAGCTTTGCGGGCCTCCTCAGCAGCGTCCCTGTCCTTCTTGACCTGATCTACACCCGCCTGCAGCAAACCCAACTCCACCTCTTTGCGCAGTGCAACATCGTATAGGCTGGAGGATCGACGGGCTTGGTCCGCAAACATCCCAAAGAATACCAGCCCGTTCTGGACAAAGGCGTTGAGCGCCTGGTTAAACGGCAGCGCGGCCAGTTGCTCGCGGAACTCTGCTGGGAAGAGTTGCTGCAAGAATGCAGATTGCTCCGCAGCATTTTCTGCGGAGGACTGGCAAAGTTGGCGGAGGTTGGCAACACGGAAGCTGCCTTGCGGAGGAGGTAATGTAGACTCAGACTCGACGGGGATCGCCTTGTCTTTGGATGTGGCAGTGGCCTGCAGCTCGGGGTTGACCCGCGGTGTTGTTGGCTGCGTCTCCTCCACATGCTCTGCAAAATACTCAGATTAGTACGCAGCTTTTTCTACGCGGTATACATGCGAAAAAATAAACGCTCACCATTAATGGGGGGAGGTAGGTCTGCGGACCGTGGCTCGATGGCAACAAAATTGTCGTTACGCATATCCTCCAGCTGCTTAGGAGTCTTCTTCTTCTTCTTCTGAGCCTCGGACGTCCCAGCCGCCTTGCGTTTATTGCCTGACTCCGCCGGCGTTTCCTCCACATGTTCGCTAGCAGCTGCCTGCTCTAGCTGTTTGTCCACATCCTGCTTGCGGAAAGAGATCCCAGCAATCTCCTCCGCGGTAAGCACCTTCTTCATCCTCATCTCTGCAAACAATAAACGCCTGCGTTAGAAAATATACAAAAATTTATGTAAGTACGCGTTTATGCTATTCCTACCCTTTCCATCGGGGCCAACTATGGCCGGCCGCACATCCTCCCAAGGCCAATACGCTGAGATCTTCCCCAACCGCAGCATAACATTACCATACGAACGGTGCACCAGTTGTGCGTTGACGCACTGCTTCAACAACTTTTTCTCCTCGTCATCCAACGCTGGCATCTTGTTCACATCTTTTTCTACCTTCTCGCACCAAATAAGCGTCTGCGGGAAGCCAGTGCCTACTACGGTCTGGTCGACGAAGAAAAAAGTTTCTTTCCAACTTCCCGCATTCGATTTCGGGGTTTTTGTGAAATTTTGGCGTGCGAAGAAGGTGAACCAAGATTTATGGTGGTTGGCTAAGCGGAATAGGTGGCAAAAAACCTTCACCAATGGTACTGTGTTGAGTGCAACACACCACATCTCGAATAGAACGATTTTGCCTATAGCATACGGGTGCAATTGCCCTAGCCCTACTTTGAAATGATCTAGTACGCCTAAAAAGAAGTCGGTGGGTGGAACCCTAAAATTACCATGCTTAAAAGCATGTTCGTAGATCGCCACCTTATTCTCTGGTGGCTGATGGGCTCGCTGGCTAGGCAGAGGTGGTACCGGATTATAACCCGCTAGAGGGGGGTATTGCTTAACTAAGTGGTCGATGTTTTTCTGGCCTATGTTGGACTCTACATTCTCTACGAAAGTTTCATTAGCTTTGGTCATTTTTAGATGAATGGAGAACGACTGACCTTTAAATGACGATCGGAATATGACGGAGTTGATCGGAATTGATAGGATTTGAAGGCGAGAGCGTATTTGGGAAGCTTGACACCGGAAAAGTGAAAATGTGTGTGATTTGGGGCTATTTATAGGCAAGATTGGGGGAGCGTGGGTTGGAATGGTGTTATCGTGGCCATACACGTGTAATGCAATCGACGGGTAGCATTTGCTGATCGCGCGTGGTGTTAGTTAAGAATGATTACAAACACGCGCGTGGTTCGCACGCGCCTGCGGCATTGTTACTTTATGTCTTGTCAGCCGAATGGGCTTCTGCGATTGTGACAGGCATCGAGGCGCACGCGAGGACATTAAATGCTCGTCGTCCTTTTGTTTTCTCTTTTTCGCTTAATAGTTTGATATCATATGACTTGCGTCATATAACATCAAACTGGGGGGACTTAATGATACCGCAGCCCGCATGCGCATGTAACATACACACGGGCATGCGCTATGGTGCGTATGCGGGGTGCTCTCATGCGTCATGCGGCATGCGGATCCGTATCTGGTCCCTTTACGGCGGTTGAGCAAATATCTTTTCCATAATTATATCCGTGATTCGGGGGAGATGGTTATGGAAACGATTATCACTATCCTATGACGGTTCTAGAATTAGGGTTTGTCTATAAATACAAACCCTAATCGTCGTTAGCAACATACCACGTTACGTAGCCATCTTCTACCACACATCCTACGTAACTTACATCCTCTATCATCTTCTAAAGGTTAACAGGTGAGTTCTTTATTAACTGGTACCTACAACCTTGCTTGGGGCCTTCTGATCGACGGACGTCATCGAAGGTGGACTTAATCACTTGGCCACCCCGCCGACATCATCATGTCGGCCAGGGTTATTCACGGTAGCCGGACCGGAGAGCCACGTTCTAAGATCCTTAAACCCCTCCTTTACGTTAAGCAAGCATGTTAAGACCCCTCGGTTAAAATATGCATGATCATATAATTTTAATAATTTGAATGGTAACGTGATTATAATCAATTTAATTTAATTACATTATTATTACAAAATACTAAAGTATAATACTAGAAAATGAAAATAAGACCAAGTAAGTTGGTTTGACAAATTTATGAACGAAAGTGGGCCCGAGTCTGCTTCATTATCATTCCGATCTAGTATACATTACAAAGGATCTGCAAAGACGTTTAGTTTGAGTGATTTGGAGAAAGCAACTGATAAATTCAACGAATTAGGAGTTCTTGAGAAGGTGGATTTGGCGTGTTTATAGCAGTGTGCTTGAAGATGAGACAAAAATTGAAGTCAAAGTACTCAAACGGGATGATCATCAACGGGATCGAGAGTTCTTGGCTGAAGTTGAGATGCTTAGCCGCCTGCACCATGGGAATTTGATCCGCTTAATTGGTATATGTATAGAAGATAGAAACCGGTCCTTGGTTTATGAGCTCATCCCAAATGGCAACGTTGAATCTCATCTTCACGTTATCACTAAAACGTGCTTTATGATTATTCTTATTTGTTTATATCTAATATAAATCTAAAAGTAATAGGTCTCAAAATGGATGTGTAACGATTATAATGGATTTGGTTTAGTCATGGTGTTCAACTAATATCTATATATCAATCAATTCAATATATATTCAAATTAGAGCATTGATTATATAAGAAATAAAGATCAATTAATATCGCTCATAACAGGTAATAAATCAATAATTGCAAATTGAGAAAAAAATGAAAACTTTATTTAGTTGATCAACATTCACGATTTTTGATATATTACATGGATCAAGCAATTTGAAGATTTTTTAACACTGAAATATTTAGAAGATCTAAAACAAATAATTTTATAGGTAACAATTATTGAAATGAATTAATTAATTGAACACTTGCATAATAAGAGTATTCGCAAGAATGAGTTTCTAAAAAATCTTGCATAAACAACATATGGTTTAAAAGATAAAATATACCTACAAACTAAAAACCTCTCAGCAGAAAAATTCTAATTAGAAGAGGCACGTTAGACTCATTTACTTATGAAAAAACTGAAATCAAAACAAGAAGATTACACTTTGTGTTGAACAAGATATATGAAGATAGATGGATAATTACCTAAATTCATTGTGTTGAACAAGAAGATGGGAGAGATATAAATCAAATGATGGATATATGGAGGTAAATGAGACGCGTTAATTCACCAGCGGGAAGATAGATAGTCATTAGTTGACATTGTTGCTTATAGATCATGGATTAATTATAGTTCGTTATCAATATCAGTAATTATCATATACTCCTATCATATATAGTCATTAGTTGATATGCTGGATGGAATTATAGTCGGTTCTGTTAAGGTAATAGAAAATAGAAATACGAGGATTATTGATTATTACATTACATATTACTACTATTACGGAGTACTATACTTAGTGATTCGTTTATGTGTGGGCCTCCTGTTTTGGGCCCTACATTTGGTGTAGTGACCCGAACTTTTCCATGTTTATATATAATTGAGATTGATATTTACATGATTAAATGTTTCCAACATGTTAAGCAATCAAACTTGTTAAGACTTGATTAATTGAAATATGTTTCATATAGACAATTGACCACCCAAGTTGACCGGCGATTCACGAACGTTAAAACTTGTAAAAACGACATGACGATATATATATGGATATACATATGGTTAACATGAGATTATGATAAGTAAGTATCTCCATAAGTATATTAACAATGAGTTATATACATATAAACAAGACTACTAACTTAAGGATTTTGAAACGAGACATATATGTAACGATTATCGTTGTAACGACATTTAAATGTATATATATCATATTAAGATATATTAATATATCATAATATCATGATAATATAATAATTTAACATCTCATTAGATATAATAAACAATGGGTTAACAACATTAATTGAGATCGTTAACTTAAAGGTTTCAAAACAACACTTATATGTAACGACTAACGATGACTTAACGATTCAATTAAAATGTATATACATGTAGTGTATTTAGATGTATTAAAATACTTTTGGAAGACTTCAAGACATATATCAAAACACTCATACTTAACGAAAATGGTTACAGTTACTTTTCCATTCTTTTCTTTCATCAAGAATTCTAGTCGTATTCTTACCTGTATTATACACAGCTTCAAAACGTACTTACTATGAGTATATACCAATAGAAACTAGCATGGGATTTCACTCTTGATTATGTCATGTATGACTAATCAATTTTAACTTCTACCATAAGCTAGTCAACTAACTAGAACTCCTTTTAACCCCACTCACCACTCACCAATTACCACTCATCATTCACTCCATTTCACTTCCAATTCTCTTTCTAATTCTCTCTCAACACACACACACTATTATGAATGTATTTTTCCAGTAGTTAATCATCATCTTCATCAAAAATCACTTCAAGAATCAAGCTATAATCATCATAGGAAGAACACTTCAAGAACACTTCAAAAATCCCTTCAAGTTTACTAATTTACTTCCAAGCTTTCTGTTCCATTCCAAGTAATCATCTAAGATCAAGAAACCTTTGTTATATACAGTAGGTTATCTTTCTTATTCAAGGTAATATTCATATTCAAACTTTGATTCAATTTCTATAACTATAAACTATCTTAATTCGAGTAAAAATCTTACTTGAACTTGTTTTTGTGTCATGATCCTACTTCAAGAACTTTCAAGCCATCCAAGATCCTTTGAAGCTAGATCATTTCTTGTCACTTCCAGTAGGTTTACCTACTAAACTTGAGGTAGTAATGATGTTCATAACATCATTCGATTCATATATATAAAACTATCTTATTCGAAGATTTAAACTCGTAATCACTAGAACATAGTTTAGTTAATTCTAAACTTGTTCGCAAACAAAAGTTAATCCTTCTAACTTGACTTTTAAAATTAACTACACACGTGTTATATATCTATATGATATGATAACTTAATGATTTAAAACCTGGAAACACGAAAAACACCGTAAAACCGGATTTACGCCGTCGTAGTAACACCGCGGGCTGTTTTGGGTTAGTTAATTAAAAACTATGATAAACTTTGATTTAAAAGTTGTTATTCTGAGAAAATGATTTTTATTATGAACATGAAACTATATCCAAAAATTATGGTTAAACTCAAAGTGGAAGTATGTTTTCTAAAATGGTCATCTAGACGTCGTTCTTTCGACTGAAATGACTACCTTTACAAAAACGACTTGTAACTTATTTTTCTGACTATAAACCTATACTTTTCTGTTTAGATTCATAAAATAGAGTTCAATATGAAACCATAGCAATTTGATTCACTCAAAACGGATTTAAAATGAAGAAGTTATGGGTAAAACAAGATTGGATAATTTTTCTCATTTTAGCTACGTGAAAATTGGTAACAAATCTATTCCAACCATAACTTAATCAACTTGTATTGTATATTATGTAATCTTGAGATACCATAGACACGTATACAATGTTTCGACCTATCATGTCGACACATCTATATATATTTCGGAACAACCATAGACACTCTATATGTGAATGTTGGAGTTAGCTATACAGGGTTGAGGTTGATTCCAAAATATATATAGTTTGAGTTGTGATCAATACTGAGATACGTATACACTGGGTCGTGGATTGATTCAAGATAATATTTATCGATTTATTTTTGTACATCTAACTGTGGACAACTAGTTGTAGGTTACTAACGAGGACAGCTGACTTAATAAACTTAAAACATCAAAATATATTAAAAGTGTTGTAAATATATTTTAAACATACTTTGATATATATGTATATATTGTTATAGGTTCGTAAATCAACCAGTGGCCAAGTCTTACTTCCCGACGAAGTAAAAATCTGTGAAAGTGAGTTATAGTCCCACTTTTAAAATCTAATATTTTTGGGATGAGAATACATGCAGGTTTTATAAATGATTTACAAAATAGACACAAGTACGTGAAACTACATTCTATGGTTGAATTATCGAAATTGAATATGCCCCTTTTTATTAAGTCTGGTAATCTAAGAATTAGGGAACAGACACCCTAATTGACGCGAATCCTAAAGATAGATCTATTGGGCCTAACAAACCCCATCCAAAGTACCGGATGCTTTAGTACTTCGAAATTTATATCAAATCCGAAGGGTGTCCCGGAATGATGGGGATATTCTTATATATATGCATCTTGTTAATGTCGGTTACCAGGTGTTCACCATATGAATGATTTTTATCTCTATGTATGGGATGTGTATTGAAATATGAAATCTTGTGATCTATTGTTACGATTTGATACATATAGGTTAAACCTATAACTCACCAACATTTTTGTTGACGTTTAAAGCATGTTTATTCTCAGGTGAATACTAAGAGCTTTCGCTGTTGCATACTAAAATAAGGACAAGATTTGGAGTCCATGTTTGTATGATATTGTGTAAAAACTGCCTTCAAGAAACTGATTTCGATGTAACATATTTGTATTGTAAACCATTATGTAATGGTCGTGTGTAAACAGGATATTTTAGATTATCATTATTTGATCATCTACGTAAAGCTTTTAAACCTTTATTTATGAAATAAAGGTTATGGTTTGTTTTAAAAATGAATGAAGTCTTTGAAAAACGTCTCATATAGAGGTCAAAACCTCGCAACGAAATCAATTAATATGGAACGTTTTTAATCAATAAGAACG
Organism: Rutidosis leptorrhynchoides; assembly: GCF_046630445.1. Taxonomy (NCBI): domain Eukaryota; kingdom Viridiplantae; phylum Streptophyta; class Magnoliopsida; order Asterales; family Asteraceae; genus Rutidosis; species Rutidosis leptorrhynchoides. Next base: position 353,900,424 of record NC_092342.1, on the reverse strand, counting down.
GGACATTTTAGTTGGTATCCGAGCGTTGGTCTTAGAGAACCAGAAAATTTGCATTAGTGTGTCTTATCGAGTTTGTTAGGATGCATTAGTGAGTCTGGACTTCGACCGTGTTTTCTTTAAAAATGATTGCTTAACATTTTTTTTGGAAACTATATATTTTTAACATATGAATATTATGTGATATATTAATCTCTTAACGTGTTTGATATTATGTGATAGATGTCTACCTCTAGAACAAGTCCCATTGACTCACCTAATAATAATGAAGAGTCAAATGTAAATTGGAATGATTCGTGGACTGATTCACAAGTTCCCGAAGAGGAACCGGAAGAAGAGTCGGAACCGGAAGAAGAATCGGAACCGGAAGAAGAAATAGAACCGGTGGGGGAAATAATAAAATGGTTAAGTAAAAGAGAATCCTCAACCAACCGACCAAGGTTAATTATGGTCAATGGTGTTTCCGCCAAGGAAGCAAAATATTGGGAGGATTACCAATTCTCCGATGAATCGGATTCCGACGAGAATTCCGATGATGTTATAGAAATTACCCTAACTGAATTTAAAAAGGCAAAAGAAAATAATAAGGGAAAGGGCATAAAAATAGAGAAATCTAATTCCAACCCCGATGAACTTTATATGTATCGTCAACCCCCGAAGTCCTTAAGTTGTAACAATGACCCGGGAACCTCTAAACCACCAGGTTTTTCTAAACCAATGTGGACAACGACGGCTCGTATTAGGGGAACATCATATATCCCTAGAAACTTGGCAAAACGAACCAAAACCGAACAAGAAGAAACGAGTGAGTCGGAATAAGATAGTTGTATTCGTGTGGTGTAATATATGTAATATAGTGTGCTTATGCTTTATGATATATGTAAAAATTGCTTGTATTAATAAGTATTTTTTTTATGAATCTAACTCTTGTCTATTTTACAGTATAAAAACACAAAATGGATAGACAACCCAATATTTTAAGAGACCTACCCGGAGACATGATTGATGAAATCTTGTCTAGAGTCGGTCAGAATTCTTCGACACAACTATTTAAGGCGAGATCAGTTTGTAAGACATTCGAAGAACGTTCCAAGAATGCCTTGGTTTATAAAAGGCTTTCGTTCGAAAGATGGGGGATATCACATTGGAAAATCCATAAGTTACGATGTGTTTACTTTGACGCATATATTGCGGGGAACCCAAATGCTATTTTACGCAATGGGTTAAGAAATTATTTTGACTCAATATATCCGAATATTGGACTTCGTGATTTAGAAAAAGCGGCTAACATGCAACATAAAGAAGCATGTTATGCTTACGGATTAGTAATGTTCGCTTCTCACCAAAGTGAGAACAAGAACATCGGGCTACAACTATTAAACAAAACGTTTCCACAAGTGACGGAGTCGGTAATTGGGGTAAGAAATGAGGTTTTTAGATTGTTACGGGACTGTTAGACATTACGTAACCCTCGTCCCTTTGACGACATTACAACACGCTGTCTTATCAACGGCCATAACGGTTATGTTCCACAAGAGCAAGGATGGGAAGTAGTCCTAGTAAAACCAGAATGCATGACTTGTTTCTGGACGTATGAATTACGTGTCTTTATTGCCTTTGCTGAACGACTTGTGTACTAGCTAGAATTATCTTCACAACTATCTTGTATCAAAGTTATTATGTGCTATATTTCATGATTTATGTAAAATAAGCGGTATTGTAAGTTTGTAAAATATTGTATAAAAGTTTGAACGCGAAATATTATTATAATCAGTTTTTCATATAGAATTGTAGTAGTTTAATTGTATATTAGCTACTAAGTATGAACTTAACGGGTAGGTACTACCCGAATTTAAACTTATAAAACGCTAATATGAAGAAAAAACTTTTATAAATGAGTTCATATTATGCTACGAAATACTATTAACTACTCTTAATATTCTGTATGATTAACTTGTTCCATTTGATAATTTTGAAGGGAATGGCACCGACTACTTGACACACCGTGAATATGAATGAAGAGGAATTCCGTACTTTTCTAGCTTCAAACATAGCCGCAGTACAGGCTGCGCTACATACCAACAATAACCTTGGATCTAGCAGTACAGGAAATCGTGTAGGATGCACCTACAAAGAATTCACCACCTGCAAACCTTTGGAATTTGATGGAACCGAAGGACCGATCGGATTGAAACGGTGGACCGAGAAGGTCGAATCGGTGTTTGCCATAAGTAAGTGTACTGAAGAGGACAAAGTGAAGTACGCTACGCATACCTTCACAGGTTTTGCGTTAACATGGTGGAATACCTATCTAGAGCAAGTGGGACAAGACGATGCGTACGCACTACCGTGGTCAGCATTCAAGCACTTGATGAACGAGAAGTACCGTCCCAAAACCGAGGTCAATAAGCTTAAGACAAAACTTAGAGGGTTACGAACCCAAGGATTTGATATTACCACGTACGAAAGACGATTCACAGAATTGTGCCTATTGTGTCCGGGAGCATTCGAAGATGAGGAAGAGAAGATCGACGCGTTTGTGAAAGGATTACCGGAAAGAATCCAAGAAGATATAAGTTCACACGAGCCCGCCTCCATACAACAGGCATGTAGAATGGCTCACAAACTAGTGAACCAGATTGAAGAAAGAATTAAAGAACAGACTGCTGAAGAGGCCAATGTGAAGCAAGTCAAAAGAAAGTGGGAGGAAAACGGTGATAAGAAACACCAATACAACAACAGCAGCAATTACAACAATAATCGCAACAATTATCCCAACAATCGCAACATCAATCGCAACTACAACAAACGGCCCAACAACAACAACAGTAACTACAACAATCATCCCAACAACAATAATAACCGCAACAACAACAACAATCAGAAGCAGCTATGCCAAAGGTGTGAAAAGTATCACTCGGAGTTCTGCACCAAATTTTGCAACAAGTGTAAAAGAAATGGTTATAGCGCGGCGAAGTGTGAGGTCTACGGACCAGGGGTTAATATAACGAAAGGAATAAATGGTGTCGGAACGAGTAATGGCAGAGCAAGTAGTGTCGGAGCAAGTTATGCCAATGTAGTTTGTTATAAATGTGGAAAACCGGGCCACATTATTAGAAATTGCCCGAACCAGGAGAACACGAATGGACAAGGCCGCAGAAGAGTTTTCAATATTAATGCGGCAGAGGCACAGGAAGACCCGGAGCTTGTTACGGGTACGTTTCTTATTGACAATAAATCTGCTTACGTTTTATTTGATTCAGGTGCGGATAGAAGCTATATGAGTAGAGATTTTTGTGCTAAATTAAGTTGTCCATTGACGCCTTTGGATAGTAAATTTTTACTCGAATTAGCAAATGGTAAATTAATTTCAGCAGATAATATATGTCGGAATCGAGAAATTAAACTGGTTAGCGAAACATTTAAGATTGATTTAATACCAGTAGAGTTAGGGAGTTTTGATGTGATAATCGGTATGGACTAGTTGAAAGAAGTGAAAGCAGAGATCGTTTGTTACAAAAATGCAATTCGCATTATACGAGAAAAAGGAAAACCCTTAATGGTGTACGGAGAAAAGGGCAACACGAAGCTACATATTATTAGTAATTTGAAGGCACAAAAACTAATAAGAAAAGGTTGCTATGCTATTCTAGCATACGTCGAGAAAGTACAAACTGAAGAAAAGAGCATCAATGATGTTCCCATTGCAAAAGAATTTCCCGATGTATTTCCGAAAGAATTACCGGGATTACCCCCACAGCGATCCGTTAAATTTCAAATAGATCTTGTACCAGGAGCTGCACCAATAGCTCGTGCTCCTTACAGACTCGCACCCAGCGAGATGAAAGAACTGCAAAGCCAATTATAAGAACTTTTAGAGCGTGGTTTCATTCGACCAAGCACATCACCGTGGGGAGCTCCTGTTTTGTTTGTCAAGAAGAAAGATGGTACATTCAGGTTGTGTATCGACTACCGAGAGTTGAACAAACTTACCATCAAGAACCGCTACCCACTACCGAGAATCGACGACTTATTTGATCAACTACAAGGCTCGTCTGTTTATTCAAAGATTGACTTACGTTCCGGGTATCATCAAATGCGAGTGAAAGAAGATGATATTCCAAAGACTGCTTTCAGAACACGTTACGGTCATTACGAGTTTATGGTCATGCCGTTTGGTTTAACTAATGCACCAGCTGTGTTCATGGACCTTATGAACCGAGTGTGTGGACCATACCTTGACAAGTTTGTCATTGTTTTCATTGATGACATACTTATTTACTCAAAGAATGACCAAGAACACGGTGAACATTTGAGAAAGGTGTTAGAAGTATTGAGGAAGGAAGAATTGTACGCTAAGTTTTCAAAGTGTGCATTTTGGTTGGAAGAAGTTCAATTCCTCGATCACATAGTGAACAAAGAAGGTATTAAGGTGGATCCGGCAAAGATAGAAACTGTTGAAAAGTGGGAAACCCCGAAAACTCCGAAACACATACGCCAGTTTTTAGGACTAGCTGGTTACTACAGAAGGTTCATCCAAGACTTTTCCAGAATAGCAAAACCCTTGACTGCATTAACGCATAAAGGGAAGAAATTTGAATGGAATGATGAACAAGAGAAAGCTTTTCAGTTATTGAAGAAAAAGCTAACTACGGCACCTATATTATCATTGCCTGAAGGGAATGATGATTTTGTGATTTATTGTGACGCATCAAAGCAAGGTCTCGGTTATGTATTAATGCAACGAACGAAGGTGATTGCTTATGCGTCTAGACAATTGAAGATTCACGAACAAAATTATACGACGCATGATTTGAAATTAGGCGCGGTTGTTTTTGCATTAAAGACTTGGAGGCACTACTTATATGGGGTCAAAAGTATTATATATACCGACCACAAAAGTCTTCAACACATATTTAATCAGAAACAACTGAATATGAGGCAGCGTAGGTGGATTGAATTATTGAATGATTACGACTTTGAGATTCGTTACCACCCGGGGAAGGCAAATGTGGTAGCCGATGCCTTGAGCAGGAAGGACAGAGAACCCATTCGAGTAAAATCTATGAATATAATGATTCATAATAACCTTACTACTCAAATAAAGGAGGCGCAACAAGGAGTTTTAAAAGAGGGAAATTTAAAGGATGAAATACCCAAAGGATCGGAGAAACATCTTAATATTCGGGAAGACGGAACCCGGTATAGGGCTGAAAGGATTTGGGTACCAAAATTTGGAGATATGAGAGAAATGGTACTTAGAGAAGCTCATATAACCAGATACTCAATACATCCTGGAACGGGGAAGATGTACAAGGATCTCAGGAAATATTTTTGGTGGCCGGGTATGAAAGCCGATGTTGCTAAATACGTAGGAGAATGTTTGACGTGTTCTAAGGTCAAAGCTGAGCATCAGAAACCATCAGGTCTACTTCAACAACCCGAAATCCCAGAATGGAAATGGGAAAACATTACCATGGATTTCATCACTAAATTGCCAAGGACTGCAAGTGGTTTTGATACTATTTGGGTAATAGTTGATCGTCTCACCAAATCAGCACATTTCCTGCCAATAAGAGAATATGACAAGATGTAGAAGTTAGCACGACTGTATTTGAAGGAAGTCGTCTCCAGACATGGAATACCAATCTCTATTATCTCTGATAGGGATGGCAGATTTATTTCAAGATTCTGGCAGACATTACAGCAAGCATTAGGAACTCGTCTAGACATGAGTACTGCCTATCATCCACAAACTGATGGGCAGAGCGAAAGGATGATACAAACGCTTGAAGACATGCTACGAGCATGTGTTATTGATTTCGGAAACAGTTGGGATCGACATCTACCATTAGCAGAATTTTCCTACAACAACAGCTACCATTCAAGCATTGAGATGGCGCCGTTTGAAGCACTTTATGGTAGAAAGTGCAGGTCTCCGATTTGTTGGAGTGAAGTGGGGGATAGACAGATTACGGGTCCGGAGATTATACAAGAAACTACCAAGAAGATCATCCAAATTCAACAACGGTTGAAAATCGCCCAAAGTCGACAAAAGAGCTACGCTGACATTAAAAGAAAAGATATAGAATTTGAAATTGGAGAGATGGTCATGCTTAAAGTTGCACCTTGGAAAGGCGTTGTTCGATTTGGTAAACGAGGGAAATTAAATCCAAGGTATATTGGACCATTCAAGATTATTGATCGTGTCGGACCAGTAGCTTACCGACTTGAGTTACCTCAACAACTCGTGGCTGTACATAACACTTTTCACGTCTCGAATTTGAAGAAATGTTTTGCTAAAGAAGATCTCACTATTCTGTTAGATGAAATCCAAATCAACGAAAAACTCCAATTCATCGAAGAACCCGTCGAAATAATGGATCGTGAGGTTAAAAGACTTAAGCAAAACAAGATACCAATTGTTAAGGTTCGATGGAATGCTCGTAGAGGACCTGAGTTCACCTGGGAGCATGAAGATCAGATAAAGAAGAAATACCCGCATCTATTTCCAGAAGATTCGTCAACACCTTCAACAGCTTAAAATTTCGGGACGAAATTTATTTAACGGGTAGGTACTGTAGTGACCCGAACTTTTCCATGTTTATATATATTAATTGAGATTGATATTTACATGATTAAATGTTTCCAACATGTTAAGAAATCAAACTTGTTAAGACTTGATTAATTGAAATATGTTTCATATAGACAATTGACCACCCAAGTTGACCGGCGATTCACGAACGTTAAAACTTGTAAAAATGACATGACGATATATATATGGATATACATATGGTTAACATGAGATTATGATAAGTAAGTATCTCCATAAGTATATTAACAATGAGTTATATACATATAAACAAGACTACTAACTTAAGGATTTTGAAACGAGACATATATGTAACGATTATCGTTGTAACGACATTTAAATGTATATATATCATATTAAGATATATTAATATATCATAATATCATGATAATATAATAATTTAACATCTCATTAGATATAATAAACAATGGGTTAACAACATTAATTGAGATCATTAACTTAAAGGTTTCAAAACAACACTTATATGTAACGACTAACGATGACTTAACGACTCAATTAAAATGTATATACATGTAGTGTATTTAGATGTATTAAAATACTTTTGGAAGACTTCAAGACATATATCAAAACACTCATACTTAACGAAAATGGTTACAGTTACTTTTCCATTCTTTTCTTTCATCAAGAATTCTAGTCGTATTCTTACCCGTATTATACACAGCTTCAAAACGTACTTACTATGAGTATATACCAATAGGAACTAGCATGGGATTCCACTCTTGATTATGTCATGTATGACTAATCAATTTTAACTTCTACCATGAGCTAGTCAACTAACTAGAACTCCTTTTAACCCCACTCACCACTCACCAATTACCACTCATCATTCACTCCATTTCACTTCCAATTCTCTTTCTAATTCTCTCTCAACACACACACACTATTATGAATGTATTTTTCCAGTAGTTAATCATCATCTTCATCAAAAATCACTTCAAGAATCAAGCTATAATCATCATAGGAAGAACACTTCAAGAACACTTCAAAAATCCCTTCAAGTTTACTAATTTACTTCCAAGCTTTCTGTTCCATTCCAAGTAATCATCTAAGATCAAGAAACCTTTGTTATATACAGTAGGTTATCTTTCTTATTCAAGGTAATATTCATATTCAAACTTTGATTCAATTTCTATAACTATAAACTATCTTAATTCGAGTAAAAATCTTACTTGAACTTGTTTTTGTGTCATGATCCTACTTCAAGAACTTTCAAGCCATCCAAGATCCTTTGAAGCTAGATCATTTCTTGTCACTTCCAGTAGGTTTACCTACTAAACTTGAGGTAGTAATGATGTTCATAACATCATTCGATTCATATATATAAAACTATCTTATTCGAAGATTTAAACTCGTAATCACTAGAACATAGTTTAGTTAATTCTAAACTTGTTCGCAAACAAAAGTTAATCCTTCTAACTTGACTTTTAAAATTAACTACACACGTGTTATATATCTATATGATATGCTAACTTAATGATTTAAAACCTGGAAACACGAAAAACACCGTAAAACCGGATTTACGCCGTCGTAGTAACACCGCGGGCTGTTTTGGGTTAGTTAATTAAAAACTATGATAAACTTTGATTTAAAAGTTGTTATTCTGAGAAAATGATTTTTATTATGAACATGAAACTATATCCAAAAATTATGGTTAAACTCAAAGTGGAAGTATGTTTTCTAAAATGGTCATCTAGACGTCGTTCTTTCGACTAAAATGACTACCTTTACAAAAACGACTTGTAACTTATTTTTCCGACTATAAACCTATACTTTTCTGTTTAGATTCATAAAATAGAGTTCAATATGAAACCATAGCAATTTGATTCACTCAAAACGGATTTAAAATGAAGAAGTTATGGGTAAAACAAGATTGGATAATTTTTCTCATTTTAGCTACGTGAAAATTGGTAACAAATCTATTCCAACCATAACTTAATCAACTTGTATTGTATATTATGTAATCTTGAGATACCATAGACACGTATACAATATTTCGACCTATCATGTCGACACATCTATATATATTTCGGAACAACCATAGACACTCTATATGTGAATGTTGGAGTTAGCTATACAGGGTTGAGGTTGATTCCAAAATATATATAGTTTGAGTTGTGATCAATACTGAGATACGTATACAATGGGTTGTGGATTGATTCAAGATAATATTTATCGATTTATTTCTGTACATCTAACTGTGGACAACTAGTTGTAGGTTACTAACGAGGACAGCTGACTTAATAAACTTAAAACATCAAAATATATTAAAAGTGTTATAAATATATTTTAAACATACTTTGATATATATGTATATATTGTTATAGGTTCGTGAATCAACCAGTGGGCAAGTCTTTCTTCCCGACGAAGTAAAAATCTGTGAAAGTGAGTTATAGTCCCACTTTTAAAATCTAATATTTTTGGGATGAGAATACATGCAGGTTTTATAAATGATTTACAAAATAGACACAAGTACGTGAAACTACATTCTATGGTTGAATTATCGAAATCGAATATGCCCCTTTTTATTAAGTCTGGTAATCTAAGAATTAGGGAACAGACACCCTAATTGACGCGAATCCTAAAGATAGATCTATTGGGCCTAACAAACCCATCCAAAGTACCGGATGCTTTAGTACTTCGAAATTTATATCATATCCGAAGGGTGTCCCGGAATGATGGGGATATTCTTATATATATGCATCTTGTTAATGTCGGTTACCAGGTGTTCACCATATGAATGATTTTTATCTCTATGTATGGGATGTGTATTGAAATATGAAATCTTGTGGTCTATTGTTACGATTTGATACATATAGGTTAAACCTATAACTCACCAACATTTTTGTTGACGTTTAAAGCATGTTTATTCTCAGGTGAATACTAAGAGCTTCCGCTGTTGCATACTAAAATAAGGACAAGATTTGGAGTCCATGTTTGTATGATATTGTGTAAAAACTGCATTCAAGAAACTGATTTCGATGTAACATATTTGTATTGTAAACCATTATGTAATGGTCGTGTGTAAACAGGATATTTTAGATTATCATTATTTGATAATCTACGTAAAGCTTTTAAACCTTTATTTATGAAATAAAGGTTATGGTTTGTTTTAAAAATGAATGCAGTCTTTGAAAAACGTCTCATATAGAGGTCAAAACCTCGCAACGAAATCAATTAATATGGAACGTTTTTAATCAATAAGAACGGGACATTTTATTTGGCCCTTCTGATGTTAATTTGCTTATATTCAATTGAATTTGTATGATCACGTGTTTAATTACTATTTGTTATTGTAGTATATTTGTTATGTTGATGTTATGATGTTTAAAATACTGTACCGGTTTCCTATTGATTACTTACACCATGAAATGATTAATCAAAATGATCTAGCTTTGGGTCCTCAAGATATTGGGCCTGGTACCGTGTGTGAGTATGGCCTGATTTTGAAGACTAACTCGATCAAGTTTGGTTCGATTCAGCAACACCTCAACAACGTAAGTGATTCGGTTGTAGACTCGGCATAAGGTGGATAACAAGGATGCTCCCTCTTCATCGATTTTACATCAAAGGGTTGATAGTGGCAGCACATCTTCTGGTGACTTTACTAACTTTTTTGAGGAAGATACTACAGTATTCAAACATATTTTGGTCGAAAGAAAAGTTCTCAACCGAAAGATGACTACAAAACAAAAGAAAAGACATAGAGCCATGAAAGTACACAGAGAAGAAATGAGAAAATTTAATGTTGACGGCATGTGAGATTCTCGTGTTTATTGGCGCTTTATGTGTAGTGTAAATGTAGTTCATATTACTATGAGCCTATGAGAATACATAAATGTAAGGATGCACCCATTGAGTGATAGTAATATACCTTTATCTAAAGAACAAAGTTATGAACAGTACCACTTCAATGACATAAGCTTCCATTTATTTTAAATCTATCTAACTACAATTTTTACTACAAAGTTATGAAGAGTATCACTCCAGTGACATAAGGATCCATTTATTTAAATCTACCTAACTACAATTTTAACAACATTTGTTCATACATATGTATAAAAAATTTCCAAATATCTAATCTAACCATTTAACAAAACCATCTTGTCCAACACCACAAACCATCTTCGCCAACCACCTCGCCAACAAAATTGCAGCATCAACCACCATCAACAATCACCGCCGGCAACAACCAACAGAGATATCTGAAAAAAGAGGAACCAAAAAAGTGTGATTAAAACACATAAATAAAATATAAACACAAATCTGGAAAGAAAATAGTTGTCCCGACCAGGCCGCAACCACCGCCATAAACCACTTGCCAATGCCGTCAACCACCATTGACCGTCTCCATCCACCCATTTTCAACTAGATATATTACAATAAAATTATTTATAATTGGTGCAATTCTTCGGCACCACCACCGTCGCCGATAACCACAAGTCACAACCACCACCTAACATAAATGAAAACAAATATATATATATATATATATATATATATATATATATATATATATATATATATATATATATATATATATAAACATGATAAAAATAAACACAAAAGATAATGAAATACATGGATATGAAATAAACTAAAACAAACAAAAAAAGAAACCGATCTAACATTGATTTGCGACGGTTCAAACAGAGAAGTTGGCAACAAAAGCGGTTTTATTTGAACGGTAAAGAAGAGCATCGGTAAGTGAGACAGGTGGCGATTTCAACGGTAAAATTATATGGTGGTCCAAAACGAGAGTGTGGTGACAGCGACAATCGACAGAAAGAGGTGAAGAGGTGTGAGCTTTTTTTAGGTTTAATTTGCGTGTGTAACGTGAAGTAATAATAATAATAATAATAATAATAATAATAATAATAATAATAATAATTAATAATAATAATAATAATAATAATAATAATAATAATAAATGACTTATAAATAATAATAAGAGCAATGGGTGTCTCAAGTCTTTCGCCGCCATCCATCACCAACCGACACCTGGATCGACCGTCGGTCGATAACGGCACGAAGTCAATTCTGACGTCGGTTTCCAGGGCCGAGCCACAGATGGTGGGTTTATTGACCGTTGGAGCATGTGTCTTTGAATTTATATCCTTTGGAATTCAATTCTTTCTCTATTCTTCTTGTTAATTTTATTATTCTTAATTTAATTTTTTCTTTTCGCAGGTTTGGAAGCTGCATGCAAGATAAAGAAGAATGAGCTAAGTTTCCAAAAATGGGCCTATTTTTGTTTTTTCATTTGGGCTAACAAATTTTATTTTGGGCTAAACAATTTCTAGTTTAAAATTTTTATTATATATCATTTATATAATTAATTATCGATGAAAAGTTTTTAAATATTTATTAATGAAAGTTTTTTTTACAACTACTAAAAAACAATAGTTAATTAAAAAAGGTCTTAAAATTTTAAAATAAAAATAAATTATGAAAATTGACACCGAAATAAACACTGAAATTGACACTGGGGACACCTCCACCCATGTCACCGTCAGTCAATTTTGAGGTCCATTTTAGACATCGAAATGGACCTTGGCAAAGGGACTACAGACACCTAGTGCTATAATAATAATAATAATAATAATAATAATAATAATAATAATAATAATAATAATAATAATAATAATAATAATAATAATAGGGACTATCACCTAAATGCCCATTTTTCTACGTTTTTGACTCAGAATAAAAAAAAAAAATTGACAATTTGCCCGCGCAAGGGCGTAATGTGCCTCTTTGCAACCTTGATCCTCAGTGGACGCAAGGTGCCTCTGGTGACCTTGCTTCCCGGGAGACGCAAGGATGCAAAGAGCCTTTTGCTCTCGCCCGCATATCATGATCAATGTTTTCTTTTAGACATTTCATCAAACACCTATGTACGTACACTCCAACAATAAAATATATGTATGCCAAAAAAGTTAGATGTTTTTATTTGTTATATTTATTAAAATAAAAGCATTTTTAACAGTATTTTTTTTTATTGAGGGTGAGAATGCAAAGAGGCTCATTTATGTGTCTTGTAGAGGGTCTTTACGAAGAATTTATTACTCCATATATCTTGTATTGTCTTTGGTTCCTTGCGTTTGTGACAAGTTGAAATTGTAAATTTTACGAGGACTTAGATGGGTCAAAAAAGAAAATGAATGGGCAAAGTGTAATATAGTGTTTTATCGGGTAAAAAAAAAAAAAAAAAAAAAAAAAAAAAAAAAACAATGTAAAATATTATACTTGCTTATGAATAGTAAAGTCAAGTCTAGACGACCTATCCGAGCCCGTGGCACCAAACCTTATTCAAAAGCTTTCCCGATTGACTATGGATATATTTTTCACTTTTATTAAAATTGACTAATGATTTAAAAAGTTCGAAATAATAATAAAAGTTTTAAATAATAAACACGATTGTATAATTAACTTTAACTAATTTAACTAATAAGATTAATGGGAATTGATTTGTCCACAGTAAAAATTAAACCATTCACATCATTTTTTTTTTTTGAAAAGCAAGAAGGAATTATATTACCAAGCACCAACGAAAATACAATAAGAGGATCGGCAAAATAAAGCCGAGACAAAACGAACAACGAAAAAAAAGAAAACACCACTTAGCTATCTAAGAAAAAAGAAGGATTTGTGAGCCAAGTATGCCAATCGATACTTTTGCCTTTGATTCTATTCGAGATCCACTCAAAAGATTTAAGCTGAATTTCAGTAATCGCAACCGGTGTAGTCCAACCTTTGTTATTGAACACCACCATATTACGATTCTTCCAAATGTAGTACGCGCATACCCACTCCACGGCTTGCCAAATTTTCTTCCCGAGATTAGACATGTTGCTTGACGAAATTCCATGAAGAATATCATTAAAACTTAGACTTGAAAACGAAGCAAAGTTCCACCATTTGAAGATCCTAGTCCATACATCAAGCGAGAATTTGCAGGAAATTAAGGAATGCTCGACCGATTCAAGATCTTCATCACAAACGGGACAACGAATAGTATGTAAATCCACACCCCTTTTGTCTAATTCAACCCGAACCGGTATTCTTTTTTTCAAAAGTCTCCAAACATAAATTTCTACTTTTTTAGGAATGAGATTGTTACGTAAGGTTTGTTGAGAAACAAGATTTGAAGTGTTAAGAACCTGCTGATCGATAAGATATGCGAGTCTTTTAACAGTGAAAACGCCATTGCTAGCAAGATTCCACGTCCAAGATTCGCCAACATTAAAGTCCAACGAAAATGATCGAAGCAATCTGCACAGATCATCGAATTCACCCGCTGTGCGACCCCTTGGTTCGCGTGACCAGCACCAATTGAAACTGCCCGAATTGTTGCCGATGCCATCTGCCATGTTTCTATCTCTGTTGATGTCGTCTACTATAATTCTGTCTCTTACCATCGCATCTTTGTTGCAATCAAGCCTATAAAGCCTTGGAAACGAGTCTTTGAAACACACCGAACCACACCAAATGTCCTTCCAAAATAAAGTCGATCTTCCGTCACCGATTGATTTTTGAAAAGATTGAATGAAAGGCACTTGAGCTTCCTCAATTTTGTTACCTGCAAGAATTATGTTGTTCCAAGTACCTGAGGCCGAAAGATGGTCATGCCCACCTCCCGACCGCAAGCGTCTGTCAATTCCATATATGCTACGAATAATTTTGGTCCATAAGCTATTGGATTCGGTTTTAAACCTCCACCACCATTTGCCCAAAAGGGCTAGGTTTTTGCTTTTTAACGACCCAATATTTAGCCCGCCCGACCCGTAAGGTAAAAGAATAGATTCCCATTTAACCCAAGACATTTTAGAGCTCGTAAGATCCCCTCCCCAAAAGAAAATGCGTCTCACACTCTCGAGTAATTTAAGCACACAAGGCGGGGTACGAAAGAGCGAGAAGTAATACAAAGGAAGACTACTAAGAACCGATTTTAAAAGAACCAATCTTCCACCATAGGACAACGTTTTCATTTTCCAAGCCGATAATTTTTTTTTGAATTTATCAATTACCGGCGCCCAATCGCTCAATTTCTTCATTTTTGCACCAATAGGAAGACCGAGGTAAATAAAAGGAAATTTCCCGGCTTTACATCCCATACGTCTAGCAAGATCTTCTACCTCAACCGAATTAACACCAACACCAAAAAGACAACTTTTTTGAAGATTTACTTTTAACCCCGAGGCCAATTCAAAACATTTAAGAACATTTAGAAGATTACGTGCGTTTAATCTAGACCATTCTCCAAAGAAGATGGTATCATCGGCGTATTGCAAATGGGAAACCAAAATTTTGTCCTTCCCAATTTTGACACCTTTGAAAAGACCTCGATCTACCGCGGCTTTAGTGAGAATGTTTAGGCCTTCAGCGGCGAGGATGAACAAGAAAGGGGACAAGGGATCACCTTGCCGCACACCCCTACCAATAGAGAACTCTCTAGTAGGGGATCCATTTACTAAGATAGAAATGCTAGCCGACTTTAGACAAGATAAAATCCATTTTCTCCATTTAACACCGAACCCCATACTAGCCATGACTTCCATGAGGAAATCCCAATTCAAGCTATCAAAAGCTTTTTCAAAATCAACCTTAAAAATTATACCTTTTTTCTTTTGGACCTTCATGTATTCAAGAGATTCATTAGCTATAAGAACACCATCCAAGATATATCTTTCTTTTAGAAAAGCACTTTGTTCTGAACCGACAAGTCTTGGAATTACCTTTCTTAATCTGTTGGAAAGTATTTTAGCAACGATTTTGTAAAAACTTCCGATGAGACTAATAGGCCGGTAATCACTAAGGTTAATTGGGTCATTTTTTTTCGGAATTAAAGTAACAAATGAAGCGTTGCACCCCCTCGAAAATTCCCCATTGCTCCAAAACCATGATATGGCATTAACGACATCTACTTTGATAACATCCCAAAATTTCTTAAAGAACCTTAAATTAAAACCATCCGGGCCCGGAGCTTTAGTGCTACCACAATCACTTATTGCTTGAAGAATCTCCTCTTCACTAATTGGAATTTCAAGACTCCCCGCTTCTTCAACTGTCAACGAAGGGTATGCTAAATCAATGAGACTAGGCCTCGAAACCGTGTGATCTTCAAATATATCTTTGTAATGATTATAAATTGCCTCTTTAATTTCAGAAGGATCCTCGCTCCATACCCCATTAATAGAAAGACCCCGGATGTTATTTTTATTATACCCTCTTCTAATTAAAGTGTGAAAGAATTTGGAATTCTCATCCCCTTCATGAATCCACCGCACCCGAGCTTTTTGTTTCAACATGTTGACTTTAATTTTTTCCCTTTGAAACCATTCCTTTCTAGCATTTAGCCATTGAACCCTTTCGTCATCACTTATTAACCCTAATTCAGCCTTTAATTCAAGAGCGTTTGCAATTCCTTTAAAGGTCTCGATTTCCCCTTCTAAGTTGCCAAATTTTTGTTGACTTTTTTCTTTTAAAGCGAGCTTTGTTTTTTTCATCTTATTTCTTAAGCAACAATCTTTCCGCGAACCTCCCCCACCACTAGATCCCCAAACTTCTTTTATAACTTGTTCTACACCATCAATATCAAGCCAATCATCGAAGACTTTAATGGGTTTAGGACCAAAATTTTTTACATCATCTTTTAGAACAATAGGGCAATGATCAGATTGCTTTCGATCAAGTGCGACCACCGAAAGACAACACCATAAAGTATGAAAGCTATCATTAACTAGAAACCGATCCAACTTACTAAACTTGAGACCATCATCACTAATTCTAGTGTACATTCTACCACCAAGAGGAATGTCAATCAGTTTGGCCTTTTCGATGAAATTGTTAAATTTTTTTGCCCTACTCTCGATAAAGTTACAGTTCATTCTTTCGTCCTCCATTCGCACTTCATTGAAATCACCGCAAATAACCCAAGCGTCATTGACTTTTGACATGACAGAATCGTACAATAGATCCCATAATCTTTGTTTGTTGAAATCATCATGAGGGCCGTATACATTTACAATGTTGAAAACACCACCATTTCGAACCCAGTTTCCTCGGATACCAATACAGAAGTCAGAAACATAAGAATTAGTGACATCAAATACATTAGTGTCCCAGATTATAATTTGACCTCCCGACTTCCCAACCATCTCTTTTTGAGTAAAGTTACACGCACTGTTTCCCCAAATACCACGAATCCATTCTAAATTAACAGTATGTAACTTAGTTTCCTGGAGAGCTAACAAGTTTGGTTTTTCAAAACGACACAGGCTTTTTAACCAACCGATTTTACTGTCTTTCCCCGATCCAAAACCCCTTATATTAAGTGAAAGCATCTTCATTAAAATTGATTAATAAAAACGAAACAGACATATGGGGCAGCAACCTACTTAGTGGGTTTTTCCACCCACTTCAGTCCCAATTGTCGACTGAAATCCTGAATCCCTTCATTATTAATTGAAAACGAATTATTACTAGATTCAGAAACTTGCCTGGATACATGGGAGCTGGACAATTTTGACGGTTTGGGATTTGAAACATTTGCACGGGATAATTTTGACTGTTTTGGCACGGTAGCGTTTGCACACGAGGTGCAAGTAGACTTGATAGGATCATTGTTTTCTTTATCTCTTCTTGCTACGGTCTTCAGGTTCAATAGCCTTGATGAAGCTTTCCAATTGCGAAGCTTGGTAAAACAACAATCATTCTTTAAAGATCCTCTGTTATTTTTTTCCTTATTCGCCCTAGTTTCTTTTTTCTTTGTAACATATCTCATATCCTTTTTATTCTTTGTGTTGTCTTGAACAGGACTGGATGTAGTTTTTTCTCTTGGATTCGACACCACAGGCACATTAACCACATTAACTTTTTGGGCCTCATCATTATGGTAAACTGGGCTGCCCACTTTGTTTTTGGTAATCTCAAAATCTAATATAACATTCCTTAATGGGCTGTAGGCCTCATCCACAACTTGAGTAGGCCCATCAAAGAAAGAATTTGAGTCATTTACTGTATTGGTTGCTTTGGGAGACAAAAGAATTTCACAATTACTATCAAAGTCAAGATTTGGTGGCTCTTCCACTACATTATCTCCAACGTTACCATTATTGGGCTCCACTGCCACTACACAATCATCATCATTGATGTTTTGTGGTTCCACAACAATTGTATCATTATTGAGCTCCACTACAACGTTAATGCTTTGTGACTCTTCCACTACACTGTTATCATTGGGCTCCACCTCTCCATTCAAATTCCTTGACTCTTCATCTTCAGCATCCCTCATCGCCGGAGTATTAACGTTTACCGGATTTATCATCGGAGAAGAAATTTCATCGTTTAGATTGATCTTTTGACCAAAAACAGGACCATCTTTAAAATCTGGAAAATCATCATCTTCATCGTTGGTGTCGAAAGTGTCATCGATAAAATCATCATCCGAATTTGGATCGATGTTATCACAGTCTACCCATTTAGAATCAGACAAATCCGATTCAAGATGAATTAAACGATTTGAGTTTTCCTTCACCGTAGCCGAGATAAAAACAAGGTTATCAACTATTAATTTTGCATTCCCGTCCACATGATTCATGTCCGCCATGTGAATAAGAACGTGTCCTGTTAACAAGTTTTGATTATCGGATGTAATTTTGCAGTTTTCCATATTGACAACCTTCCCCCATTTTTCTGCAATTTCCGAGAACACTTGTTCGTTCCAGTATTTTGCCGGAACACCCTTGATATCAATCCATACCAACCTACCAGCAGATTGCCAATATTTATTATCAAAGCGTAAAATCTTTGAGCACCATCTTCTAATAGCATGATTTTCATTATTGATAATGGCATCTGCAGCTTTGACATACTTACATATTACCAACACTTCCATACCACCAAGATACTTTAATGTGAAATCATCCATTCCTTCAGCTCGGCACAAGGACTCAAATTGATTAAGGAGTTCAATCCTATTTAGTTTCACCACAACACTTCTATCAAAGAAATCATTGTTTCTATCAGTTTTTTTTATCATCACCACTCTTTCATCCTTCAAAGAATCATCTTCTTGTTGTTTATTATCTTCCTGTTGTTTTTTACCACCATTAAGCTTGAACCTGAGATCTTCCTTTTTCTTGTTCAAGTCAAATCTCAGATCCTTTTTCGGGGTTCTAGCCACCTCGTTGAAACTCCTACCATCGGTGAATGCATTGTTGAAGTGATTAGCATTACCCCCTCTTGTATACCGAGACCCATTTTTCACCTTTTCTTTGTCGATTGCCTTGAAGATTCTAATTGGGTTGCCATCGAAGGAGATGCGTTCTAATGACGTTAGTAACCTGTCAACATTAGAAACGTCACTGAATCTTGCGAAGGCAAACCGATGCCCACACCTTAGCCTCTTTCCAACCATGTAAATGTCTTTGAGATTGCCATAAGACTTGAAGGTTTTCCATAAATTTTCCATATTCCACCCCTCTGGGTAATTAAAGAACATGAAAGAAGTCCAATGGTTTCTGTTTGATCTTGAAGAATCGCCCGGTAGTCCTCCTTTGAATCGATCAGGCTTCGAATCATACCCTGCCCAGTTGCTTGTGTTTCTCACTCTCTCTCTCCTCACACTCTCTCTCACACTCTCTCTCATGGTTTTTTCAAATGTTTAGGTTAACCATTCACATCATTTAATAGAATATGACTATGTTACCCTTGTTTAACTTCGTCATTATCCACCCTCTACGTACCAGTCATTTCATCATCTTAACCATTATAAACGCAGTTCAACCCGCAACTCCATTACCTATTCTATCTTTATCATTCATAAACGTGCAAAGAAAATAAAATGCCAATCTATTTTACATACACTTTTAAATATCATAATACTAACAAGAAAGGTGGGGTTCGCGCAGTGCTGTTTGAAAAGTGCTAGCAATTTAATTAAAAAAAATTAGAAAAAATTATATATTTTAAACCGTGTAATAACGAGTGTATGTATTGATATACTCGGGGAAAAAAAATTAAAATGATGAATAATGGGAAATAAAAAAAAATTACTGTTGATGAATAGTGGTCAACGAATATAGTTTATATAAAGTGAGAGTGGGAAAAAAAAATGATGAATAGTGGCCGACCACTATTGATGAATAGTGACCGGCCAATAGGAGGGCACCATCCACCTTGCTTATTACTCCCTCCGTCCCGGATTAATTGTCCAGTATTCCTTTTTGGGACGTCCCAAATTAATTGTCCACTTCCAAATATGGAAAGTAAATTTGATGATGTTTACAATATTGTCCCTAATGAATTAATTAAATTACAAAGGTGAGAGCGATTTCTAATTAATTAGTTGGGGGTAAAACAGTAAAGTAAAAAAAAAGTACAGAAAAAGTACAGTGTGATAATACATTTCTTAAACTGTGTGTTTTTTGTCTGGGGACAATTAATCTGGAACGGAGGGAGTAGTATATATAGTACTACCGTAGTGGAACCCATTTGGACCCATTTGGGTATTCAAGTAATTTTTGTATTATGTGATTTGACCCATTTGGGTCTTTAAGATATTTGTTATGTTATATGCTTGGACCCATTTGGGTCTTCAAGTAAACCCAATGGACCCATATTTAAGACTTTGGGTCCATTTTGCCAGGTCTAGTACTACGTAATAATTAACGATTTTTGTTTCTATTAACTGCAAATCGTAGCATATTTATGCTGTATGTAGATTTTGACGATTCGCTCGCTAATAATGAAGACGGTGAACTATAGATTTACAGTTTTGTTGATTTTAGAATTATCGAATTGATTTACACATAGAGTTACAGTTGTTGTGAATTGAGTTTTCTACATCTTTTGCATATGCATATCAGTGAGTATCAGTCTCAAAGATAACAATTAACAATGTAGATTAAAGTTTGTACACGCTAAACGCAAGATGATGGGTGGTTAAAGAGAGCGCTTAAATTTAAATTGATTGTTCAAGTTATATTAGGGTTTAATAGTCACTTTATATTAAACAGTATGTATAGAATAACATGTGGCGTGGATGAATCAACTCCCAAATTAATAAATTCACAAAAGTTGCAATATCAATTAGGTTTATTTGCCTTTTATATTTTGTCTGCAATAATTAGAATCATATTTCTAAACGTGGGAGATTACAAACAAAATAAAATATCATTTTTGCCTTTGAAAAATAAACAATCTGCAGCAAAAATGTGAGACCGCCCCAAACATAAGACCTAAATAAGGTCTGCTGACTGCTGAGTAAAAAAAACAAAAACAAACAACTCAATGCAAAATCATACACATGTGCTGTTAGATCATATGATTATATCATGATGAGGGAAACGCTCAACATGGTATATAACAGTTGGGTTTCTGAACAGCAAAAACAGAGTTTTCTATCAGGGATACATTTAGAGAGTTTCAAATATCCTGACAGTCGTCGAAAGGTAAATCCCATACCAAATTTCCAGAACTTAAACCGCAGGAACCTTTTTCCCATCTTCAATAAAGAAAATTGCACTCTCAGGAACCTGCATTTTACAAACACAGAATAAGATGATGACACGCATGACACACGGAAGTACGAAATTACAGTAATTATCTACTGCTTACATCAGGCCAAGTATGTGTGATAAATTCCACAATGTCATATGCTATGTCTCCTTGCACATCAATTTGATCTTTCTCAGTTGGCCCCTGTTCACAATTATTTTATTTGTCAGATGAATAGAATATTCAAATATTATAGAAACTTGTCAAGTGTGCAGACAACAAATGAAATTGTACCTTAACAACAGAAGCTCCTGTAGCAAACTTCTTTCCAAGCTTCTTTGAAGCATCACTTAGTTTAACACCTATAAATAATGCGTTATAGTTATGAGAATACAAGAAATTAGAAACAATTAAATGTGAAAGCTTTAACTGAACACGTAAAACAACCGCCAAACAATATAAACAGATGACCTTACGCGTAACGTTTGAGATGTGATTCTCGATACCTGGTGTACAAATTTTATGTGGAAACATGGGCTGGTAGAATACCAGGTCCTTTTAGCGTGCAGGTTAAAAACAGTTGGGTCAACTTGTGCTTACCAGTGTACATGTTTTAATATCCACCTTTTTGAAATTTAATATATGTAATGAAAGAATGTGCTCAATATGATAATACCTTTCATTTCTGATAAACTGATTATTATTAAAAGGTTAAATACAATTCAGATCACTTATTTCTTCGTTGATTAAACCAATTGACTTAACCCATTTGACCTGATATAGATATACCATAACCCGTATTGATCCATTCATTAGTAAACGAGTCCAAATTGCCATGTTTAGTTCACATAGAACTGTTGCTATCACCTCTTTCAACATCAAGTTGACGCCCAGATGATCTTAAGTTAGCTAGTCCATGTGAAAGGTGCAACTCAGTGGAGATAAATTCTTTTTTTTTTAAGGCAAACACACACTCGACACGATTTTTACATGAATATATACATATGTCCACCCCCGGATTTGGACCCATGACCTCAAGGACATAGGGGCCCCTCGATACCACCAGGCCGACGGCCCTTTGGTTTTAGTGGAGGTAGTTAGGTTAAAAGTACCAGATAACATGGGAAATTTATAAACAAGTAACAACTATACGATCAACCATCAACGACGACGTAAAAACTCTGATGCAGCATTGTGCTTACCAAAAAGATCAAGGCCTTTCAAAGTAGTGATAGACTTTCGCTTGTTGCGGGTCACCTTCTCGATTATAACTTCTTGTTTATCCTACAAAACAAATTCATCAAAGTTATTTTAAGCAATTAAAACAACTACATCAAGGCCGCCGAAAAATAAGTGAAATATAATAATTAGTATAAGTATAAATACAATACAGATGATTACATGAACATCGTAAACAGAACTTGTCCAATTCTTACCTTCTTTTTTACCTTTCCCCCTGGAAGTCTCTTTATTGGTTCCTGCTTTGGTACTGAAGAGCCTGCAACTGATTATTTAAAGCCTAATTAATCATGCATAATTAAGCCTTTTATATAAATAAATTTTATTATGTTTTTAAAAGTCTAATAAAGATTGCAAAGAACATTTGGATGACAACATCCACGGAGAATCACTCAATCCGAAGAAATAAAAGGTTTAATATACTAATTACCTAAACATATGTCAAATGAAGCCCTAATATATATAACCTCAATCATTGCAATTGAGAATAAACAAGTTTCTTGAGAAATATTTATATTGCACTATGTATACAGTCTTCAACTGTATGTGATCTTGGCCAAACAGAAAATTGTTAAAGTACAACTAAATAAATAAATGGCACAAATACAAGCACACCAATACAAGTGCACAATATCTTGAAAACAGAATCGCAATAAACCAGATGGGTTTTCTTTTCAGTTCAAGAGTTCATACATGGTGTTGGTGCAAATGAAGAATATCACAATTGTCTATATTTACGTCTATCTTATTTTGATAATTCACAAAAAGTTTCGCTTCAATCCAAGTAAGCAAGTTTATACGTCTTCGCAGCCCCTACTTCAATTATGGCAGATAAGTTTAAAGTATGTTGTGACTTTTATAGATCACATCACATGTTAGTACTTAAAACAAGTTTACGACAATTTTTTTAAAAACAATGTATACACCCTATGAAGTATGCTTGCTGAATAACGAAAACTGACAAAGATTCGTGAATACTACAGTAATAATTATAACTTGAAACTGTTGGGTACTCAGTCAAATAAGTTTTATTTTTTCATGCGTACAAATACCGAATATTGTCATTATATATAAGAGCATTAACAAGAATGATCATTCAAATACTTTGAAGAAACAAGGTTCACCCATTTCATTTACTTATAATTCATTATTGTCACCTGCTATAAATTTTATGTAAAAGTATACACCATTGAAGCTGTTCACATTCAGGCTCAAAAGAGTACTATTTAGGATGTAGAAAAACTTAAAATGAACACTAACTTGGGATTGGATGTCATGTATACCATATCAGAAAAATATGAAAATAAACAAGTAGAACGATATATTTCTTCGAGTAATATACGTTGCAACAATAAGCAAACAAACACATAAACGTACATATACATTCATACACTAATATACACAGAGAACTGATATACACTAATAATATACACAAAGCACATGATATATATTCACTACATTGATATATACACATGTATATATAACCAGACAATGAATATTTTGCATCTTTCAGGTTTATCTTTCTCACTCTAAATTCTGTATGTAAGTAGATATAATTCACCTTTTTATCATTTTCAGAATTTAACACAATATTGAAATTTTGAATCAATATATTAATCAACTACAATTAAAATAGCAAACAAAATCAATATTACCAGAAGCAGAATTGCCATCAGAAATTGAAGACGACTGAAGTTGATTCGAAACCGTCTCTATATCCTTCCCAGTTGCATCTGGATCATCATTTCATAAAAAATAAATACATAAATAAATAATAAAAAAAATAAGCATATCATAATATTGAAAAATACTGATTGCAGGGTTTTTCAAATAAATACAATAAAAGTAAGCAAAATGAAAGCTTTACCTTGAAGAAGATGAGGGTAAACCTGGGGAGCAAATTGGATCAACCATGGTTTGCATTTTTCAAAATCGGGTCCGAATTCGCAGTACTCGGCGGGTAACCCGCAGACACCACAGTACAATACTTGAACCGGTTGAGGTTTTTCAGCCATTATTATTAGGGTTGCTATCAATTGTTGTAAATCGTTTTGATTTGGTGATGCTTCGGTATCGGTATATGAGTATTTATTAGGGTTTTTGTGATACAGTGGAAGAATGAGCGATCAATTAAAATGGTGACGACGGGTAAAAAACTCGGATTGCAGATTTGCAGCTGCAAGATTTATTATAAATTCTTTTACTTTTTCATAATTTTTTTTTTAAAGTGAATAGATGCAAAGATATTTACGAATTGATTCGAACCTTAGCGACAATAATGGACTAGGTTTGAACTACTTGGTGAGATTATACATACAATAAACAACCATAAAGTAATACAACAACAACAACCGCGTCTTCGCATGACACGAATCGAGTAATTCATCCGAAAGTAAATCGTCGACTTAACTTACATGTGAAAAAGTCAACGTGTGACATACGATGAAAATCGATTACAACCTAAACCAACAAGAAACCCTTAAAATTTCAGTCGTCAATCTCACCGAACACCTACACATAAAATGTAGGCGAAATACCATGTGACAAACAATATCTAAAATTTAATAATAGTTGATAAAACTTAACCTAGTACGGGAGACAGGGGCGATTCTACATGTAGCCTTGTGGGGTCCTATGACCCCACAACCTTGGATTTTTTTTTTTTTTTTTTTTTACCTTTTACTCTTCAAATTATATAGGACACCACTAAATTTAACTAAAGGACCTCATATATTTTTAGAATTTATGTATTCTTAAAGGTAAATTACCACTAAAGTATCTTTTAAATATATTTAGCTTTGATTTTGGACCCCAATAGAATTTCATCCTGGATTCGCCACTGACGGGAGACAACCAACTTCCCCAATACCCCGAGGGTAGAAATCTTACAAACACATCAGGGGTTATATGTAATCTCTGAAGAGGGAAACAAACCCATCGAGTAAAAATACACAAGAAACAGGCGGATCTTGAAGACATTTTCCGGAATGGCCAATTATACACGGTGTAATGTTACTTTATATCTCGTTTGATTATGCATATATATGAGTTTACAATTAAGCAAGTCAATAAAATGGAGAGGTAAAAGAGCTGTTGTAACAACACAAAGGCGATGGGCTGCACAGCCAAACAAAAACTTATTAAAGTTGATAATATACAACCCATTAGTTACATAAGAGCTGCTGTAACAACACTACATGTTCCTACCATAGTCACAAAAGAGCTGTTGTAACAACACTACATGTTCCTACATGAGTCACAAAAGCAAAATAAAATTATAATTCGGCCCGACGACCTATGACGTTTTTAAAGTCATCTATGACAGATTGTGAATCAAATATTTCCGCAATTTCTTTTTCAATGTACACCACCAAGTTAGATGCAAGAAAATCATCAGACATCTTGTTCTAGAGTCGATTCTTAAATATTTTCATTGCTGAAAATCCCCTCTCGATCGTTGCTGTTGAAACTGGAAGTGTCAATATGAGTCTGATCAATCGATAAACCAAATAATACGACTGACATTTGTTAGTTTCCACAAGATTGGTGCATAGTTGTGTGATAGTCGAAACATTAAGCTTTGGGTTATTTGGCATCTCAATTCTAAAAAGGTCCAACTGATATATGAAATGGTCCATCTCTTGTTCCGTGAAATCTGTAGGATAATATTTCTCAACAAGGAGACAAACATTATCAATATCAAGCATTTCATTATCTTTTTTGGGAAGCAGAGAAGATCTGAGAGTTAATAAGTCTATGGCATGGTCATTGAATCTATTGTCGAGCTCCTGCAATTGCTTGTCCACGGTGCCAATAAATAGATCGACACGATAATAGTGCTCAATAGTAATATGGTTATCTTGTCGACGAGGACGATAACAGGTTGATTTATAAAGAGCATTCATATCAGGGATATCTATTTGGTGTTTCTCTGAAAACAACATTACTTTCTCAAATAATGAATCTCAACCATCATTTCTAAAATCATTGAGACTTTTTTTGGTAACAGAAATTAACTTAATAGCATTAACAATATCTTGATTTTTCTTCTGAAGAGCTTGAGAAAGAATATCAGTTTTTCCCATTATTTCCTTCACCAAGTGAAGAATAAATACAAACTCAAACGAATTCAGATACATGTAAGCTAAATAGCATCACCACGTTGAGAAGCTAAAGATCCATCTTTAATTATACTTTCAAGAACTTCACGAGTAGCATTAAACATCCTAATCAAGTTACAAACATAATTAAAATGAGAACCCCAGTGTGTATCACCAGCTCGTGTTAAAGTCCCTACTTGATTACCTCATTTCCCCGTTTCAATTTCACCTAGTTCTAATTACCGTTTAATCTCATTTGACTTAGCTTTTTGCAACTCATCATGATGCTTACTTGAAGCACAAATAACATTAGTAATGAAAGTCAAATTTGAGAAAAACTGATGAAGCGGCACAACTTCTCTTGCAGCAGCTACTAAGGCAAGTTGCAATCTGTGTGCAAAGCAATGAACGTAGTATGCATAAGGACTATCTTTATGAACTAGTGCTTGTAACCCATTCCACTCCCCTCTCATATTACTAGCACCATCATAACCTTGACCACGAATTTTACTAGTATCAAACTCATATTGCAAAAGTTGTTTCCACACACATGTTTTATGGGTTAATGACGTGGTATCACTAACATGTACAAGATCTAAAAACCGTTCTCTAATAACACCATCATTATCAACAAACCTTAGAACTATCGTCATTTGCTCTTTTTTAGACTCATCTCGGGATTCATCAACCATGACACAAAAGTACAAATTACCCACTTCATTACGAATATGTTTCCGAACCTTGTTTGCAATAATCCCTAAGATTTCCTTTTGGATCGACCGACTATAAATTTTGAATTATAGGGGGCGTTCTCTAATACAACCTTGGCAAGTTCATCATTGTATGAAGCTAAAAACTGAAACAATTCAAGAAAGTTACCTCTATTTTTTGAGTTATGAGTCTCATCATGTCCACGAAAAGCACAAGCCTGGAAGGTTAGCCAACGAACAATGTCAACTGTAGCTTTCAACCGCAAACGATTCAGTAAGATGTTCTCTTTACTTCGTTTCTCTATGATAGCGTCAATGTGTGATGCTTGGTTTAATAGGTTCTCACTGTATACAGTAGCATCTTTATGTGATGAACCACGGATATGCTTAAGAAATGAACACTTTTCTCCATCATGTACCTTTTTCAGTTATCGAATCCTTTGACTGTAGATGTGTCTGCCCCATTACGAACATTATGTTTGTCTTCAAACAAGTAACATTGAAAGCAATACACAACATCTTTTGTAGGAGAATACTCTAACCAATTCGAAAATTTCTTAAACCATGAATACTGAAACCTACGAGTATGCTTATGCCCAAATTTAGAAGGGTACACTTCTAAATGAATTTGATATGGACCCATTTCTAAATATTTCCTTCTAATTAATTTCCTATAATTAACGTGATACTCCCACATGTGTTTTCTATTTCCAGGATCTCTCTCCAAAAAATTAAGATTTGTAGTCCTGATGTTCGGATCAAGTGTTTCAGTAATATTGATCTCTGGTTGATTTCGATGTTGTTCGGGATCAATTGTTGAAGCTTTGGCACGTTTACTCTCTTGATTTATGTTGTTCGTTGTGTCATCGGGCTTTCTCTTATAAAACGAAAAAAATCGTTTGTTACATTGCCATAATAGCTCCTGCTTAAATGAAGAAGTGCAACCCAAATTAGAAAATCATGACCTACTATTGTTTTCAATCTACAAAAACAGTAATATTAGTTACTCACTGACTCTATTAATCTATTAATCTTGACGAGTTTACAAATTACATTATCATAGCTAGTTAACTGTCATTGACTCATTGTTAATTTGTTATAACCTATAATTGAAACTAATAAGAAATAAGAATCAGTTTAAAAATTAAAATACTTTAGTCTTTAGATGCTTAGTTTATAAGGTCACTGGCCACACAATGTATTTAAAATTAATATATATATATATATATATATATATATATATATATATATATATATATATATATATATATATATATATCATCAATTCATGATTCATGTATACGGTAATACAAATAATGCCAAAATTAATATTTTTTAAACCCTAAATCCCTAATTCCCTATTCCCTAATAAGTAATACGGAGTAACAATAAAAAAGGCACAATTGCACCACCGATGTCCATTAATGTAGTCTGTATGTATAGTATGGTATCTGAAACTCAAAATTCTAGTTTTGATAACATTTATCTATATCTATATATTCATATAAAGCTCTAAAATGATGATTTAATTAAAGTAATTACATTTTACTTTTCATAATGATGATGTCATAATTATATATTAATTTAATTAAAAAAATAATACAAAATCTTTTATAAAAGGAAATATTAATCTCTCCTAAATTGTAATTTTAATTTTTTAAAAAAGTTTAAAAGGCATTTATTATTACTAATAATAATTATTATTATTAAAAATATAAATATAAATATTCAACTTTAAGCGAACTTTATTATTATTATTTACTTTTAATATAATAATTATAATTATTATATTATTAATATTCAAATATGGATTCTTTTTTCGAAATTAATTACGTTACATATGTATGCGAAAATGCATGTCTCTATATATTTGTAAAAACAACGACAAACTTCTTAGTTAAACGGGTCATTAAAATAAATGAGTTTAACATTTGCATTCACTTAATACCTAAAACATGTCATTAAATTATTTCGTTTAAACAAACCCATAATTTTACGGGTCATTTCACTAGTTAAATAATAAAAGAGAAACACTAACCTTTTAGATAATTTATTTTGATCAGATGAGAAGTGACAACGAAGAGACGATCAAGAGGCGAGGTTTAAATTTATTTGATCGGTTGAAGTAATTGGGTCAGGTTAATTTTTTTTAGAAGGGCCCATATATGATATATAATTTTTTTTATCCATACTATATAAAATTAATGGTAATAGCCCAATTTTTTGGAAGGGCTTTGGCCCATCTATGCCACCCCTAACATCCGCCATTAGTCACAAGTCTACACTTAGGTGGTTTAAAATATACTCCGTATAACTTAACAAAAAAAAGTTACCAAAAACATCCCTACACTAACAAATACGGAGTACGTAGAAGTTAAGTGTCATAAGAGCAAATAAAGATTTATCTCTTCTAGTTTTTTTTTTTTATTTTTTAGATGGTAAATAGTAAATATTCATATATTCGTGTGATTCACACTCTAAAGTTTCCTTCCATGTTAGGGTTAGCCGTTATTAAGTTCGGAAGGATCGAGTCAGGCATCCATCCCATGTGGGGAATGTTTCTCGTAATATGCATGTTCTCTTCTAAATATTTACAACTGTCATGTGACTTCCTTTAAATTTTTAGCTAAATGTTTAAATTCATAACGGATGAAATTTATTAACAGATCCGACCTTAAACAAATAAATCGTTTTACTGATTTCTTTATTTTTGTAAAATAGTAATATTTATAGGGTATATTATAAAAATGATTTTTCAAAATAAAAAATTGCAAAAATAGAGAAACCGGCATTTCAAATGCCGGTTTGCAACTTGTCATCCCAAATCAGCATTTCAAATGCCGGTTTGTTTTTAGATCCTACAAACTCGTGATATATTCGTTTTGTTTTGAAAGATTTTAAAGCTCATTTTGTTTTGAAAGATTTCAAAACAAATATCGATATATTTTGATACAAAGTAATACATATAGTTACCTAAATTTTACGAGTAAAAAACTTTTCAAAACAAAACGAGCTTTAAAACTATATGTATTACTCGTAAACTTTAGTCAACTATATGTATTACTCTGTACCAAAATATATCGAGTTTTGTTTTGAAACCTTTCAAAACAAAATGAGCTTTAAAACCTTTCAAAACAAAATGAGCTTACAATGAGTTTGTAAGATCTAAAAAAAAAAAATGCCACATAGGCAAACCAGCATTTGAAATGTCGGTTTGGAGTGACAAGTCACAAACCGGCATTTGAAATGCCGGTTTCCCTATTTTTGTAATTTTTTATTTTAAAAAATCATTTTTTGTAATATATCCTATAAATATTACTATTTGAAAACATATCCGTTTTATTTCAGCAGCTAGATTTTGATGTAAGCATTTAACTACTAGTTGTTTGGTTTTTCTAAATATACTCAAATGATTTAAGGTTTTGTACAAATATTTTTATTACTGAAGTCAGAGACGTCTTTGGACATAGGCAAGATAGGCAACCGCCTAGGGCCCAAAAAATTTGAAGGGCCTAAAATTATATATATATATATATTTCTCAAAATATTCTATTTAGTTAAATAAAAAAGTTGTAATATTGTTATTTTGAATAGTTAAATGCATTGTAAGTTTATACAAATTGATAAATTTAAGTATTATCTTTTTATATGTATTAAAAAATTAAACGTGTGTGAGGGCTTATTTTTGTTTTCGCCTATGACCTTCGAATTGTTGAGACGGCCCTGACTGAAGTTGAGAATACATTCATTTCATTGCATATTAAGTATTTTTTTATATTATTTAGTTTTTTTTTTCACTACCCTTAATTACATAAAAGTTAGGAAAAATAAAAGGATGAGAACGATGTTTATGAGTTGACCTAACCGGGAATATATGTTATGCTTCGTATGTGATGTTGCCAAATTCATTAGGTAGGACAACACATGGTTGCCAAACACCAACGTAACAGCGTATATATGTTCGGAACAGCGAAATGGATTCAACTTAATGAAGAGTGGACCAGCGTTAACAACCATTAATTCGGATCTAAAAATGCTCCCAATCCCTACCTCCCCTTTCACCCCCAATCCCCCACCGCCACCAAAGAACACCGACGGTCACCACCACAAACCGCCACCTCCACCCTTCACCTCCAACAACGACAGCCATCTCCCACCACCGCCACCTATACCCGCCGTCAACAATCACAATAACCCTCCAACAACCTCCCCTTTCACCCCCAATCCCCCACCGCCACCAAAGAACACCGACGGTCACCACCACAAACCGTCGGCTCCACCCTTCACCTCCAACAACGACAGCCATCTCCCACCACCGCCACCAATACCCGCCGTCAACAATCACAATAACCCTCCAACAACTACTGCAGCTGAAGAAGGTGTATGGGTCGAGGTCACCCGAAAAAGACGATCTACATCCATCTCAAAACACAAGAGCAACTCTAACCATCCCTTCTTGCACGATCCCAACATCATACCTAATACCTCCATCTCCCAGGCGAAGGATCTGATAAAAAAATATGGATCTGGCCATCAAACCTATCAATCGCCGATTAAGATTAATACCCCAAAATCACATCAACACAACTCAAACCTACCATCGAACCTCACCTCTTTTATGTTTCACAATTTTCCAGAACACCTAAACATCGCTGGACTTTGGAATATCTTCAGACCATTCGGTATCGTTAAGGAAGTTTTTGTTCCCTTCAAAAAGCTTAAAAGTGGCCAACGATTTGGGTTTGTTCGATTCGAAGATGTCAATGACAAAGAATTCATGGCAAGAAAACTAAACACCATTATTATCGATGGAAATCACTTCAAAGTTTTTATTGCCAAAGAGAGAAACTCAAAGCAGCAAACTCAAAACCCACTGCCGACTAAACCTAGACCCTTCAAAAAGATCTTCATGAACAACTCTTACGTGGATGAGAGGCTCTTCAAAGAAGTAATTATCGACAACCCAACTATCCATCAACAAGGGCAGGAAATAAAATCAAAAACAAAAAGAGTAACTCAAGCAAAGGATTGCGAAACCAACGTCAAATATCTTGAAAACGCCATCGGTGGTGTGGTCAAGAAGATTGAAACACTTGAATGCATTGAAGAAGTCTGCATTGCAGCGAGTTTACACGACTGTAACATTAAGTATTTAGGTGGAGTCTCTGTGTTACTAATCTTAAACAACAAGGCAATGGTTACCAATATTTTGGAGAATGAAAATCATCCCATTCGTGATTGGTTGGATTCCCTTAAACCTTGGAATATCCAGGATAACCCCCCGGGTCGACTCACCTGGGTCACGATCACAGGCGTCCCAACGATATGCTGGAATGAAAACACTTTCAAATCAATTGCTTTATGGTGGGGAGAACCCCTCGACACACAAAACTGCAACCTTTTAGAAGCTAAGAATCTTGTTAAAGGTAAAGTCCTCATCAAAATTTGGGATCCAATGATTGTTAGTGGGTATGTCAGACTTTTGGTAGGCACTCAACTCGTCTATGTCCATGTTATCGAAGATACTAACGACATTGTGGAAATTGTCTCGGATTCGGATTCATACACGTCGGATGATACTTCCAACTCTAGTGAAAGTGATGGTTACACGTCTAGTAACGATGATGGGATAAAATCGGTGAACGATTCCTTTCCGCCCCTAAATCCAGATTCCGATAACGTCAACATTGAAGGTCATGGTTCTTTTTCTGATTGCAACAGTCATACTCCGGCACCGGTCGAAACAAAGCACAATAAAGGTGGAACAAACGGTTTGTCTTCCGAATCAAAACGCCTCGAAACTAACAAGATTTTTTCACAGAGCAATAAATCCCCTCATGTTCCCGATACCTTCATTAATGTCGAGAATAACGGTAACCAAAATACCCCTGACCCTTCAACTATTTTTAACACGGTGACGAGCCCAATCAATACCTCCAGGCCCATTACTCCCCCTAAACCCAATTCACCTCATCAACCCTCTAGCCCAATTCCTGAGCCCATTATTACACCAAAGTCTACCCAACCCATTATTAATATCCCGGATCAACCCGCAGCTAATCCCAGTAATGATATTCACAATCCCATTTCAACTGCCGAACCTATCCCCGATCCAAACTCAGTTAACCCAACAATCCCTAATCCCAACCCCGAGCATAACTTAAACACTGACACTGTTTTGGCAACCAACGCTGCATCAAACCAATCACCAATTATTGACCTTGATCTCCAAAAGCTCTCAGATGCTTTCAACTCTATCAAGAAACTCCCTACCAACAATCGAAAGAAATTGAAAGATAAAAACACATCATCGAAACACATCAATGAAGCTTCTTCCAATGGTCTCTCTCGTTCCAGGAAAGGTAACTCTTCGGGATCCATCGGCAGCCTCAACCATAAAGAGCTCGGAAAAGAGATCGGCATTCGTTGGAAAGCGGATCAACATTGTTGATCTACCTCCAACCCTCGGTAAGTCATTGTTTTCATAATGAATATCTTATCTCTTAACATTCGTGGTATTGGACAGGATGATCGAAAGGATTGGATTCAAAAACTCCGTAGACAAGAAAAACCACAGGTGCTAGCACTCCAGGAAACCAAGTGTGGTGAGATCGAAGACAAAGTAATAGAGAATTTTTGGGGTTCTGAAAACTTCAAGTACATACAAAAACATGCAGTAGGTTTCTCGGGTAGGATGTTGTTAGTCTGGAACACTGATGTTTTTAATGTCAATCAAGCGATCGAAGGCGAATTCTTTTTAACTATCAAAGGACATTGGAAAGGTATCGATGAAGAAATAGCTTTTGTCAATGTCTACGGACCACATAACACCGCCAAGAAGAAACTAATGTGGGAAAGTTTAGAAAATCTTCTCAACTTTAAAGACATGCCTTGGTTACTTTGCGGGGATTTTAACGAGGTTAGAGGTTTAGACGAAAGATTAAATTGCGACTTCAACAAACCCTGGTCGGATATGTTCAACGATTTCATCAATAAGTGCTGTTTAATTGAAATACCTCTTGGCGGCCAAAAGTTCACGAGAATCAGCGGAGACGGTTTAAAATTCAGTAAGTTAGATCGTTTCCTTGTCTCCAGCAAGTTTCATAATATCTGGCCAACTCTTTTCGCAAACACCTTGGATAGATTCACCTCCGACCATTGCCCAATAATTCTCCGAGACCGAATCATCGACTTTGGCCCAAAGCCAATTAGAGTATTCAACGCTTGGCTCGATGATAAGGGTTCGGTGGAAGTCATTTCAAATGCATGGAATTTACATGTCGGTGGTAACCGTGGTGATTGCATACTTCGAAATAAGCTAAAAAACGTGAAAAAAGCACTCAACGATTGGAGCAAAACAAACTTTGGTAAACTCGATATCGAGATCCAAGAACTAGCAGATTCGGTTAGCGAATGGGAAAAGAATGCTCATATCAGAATTTTATCTCAAACCGAGAGGGATACGTGGTTGAACGAACGTAAAGCATGGATTGAAAAAGAGAAAATCAAATGTAAAATGCTTAAACAAAAAGCCCGCATCAAATGGTCCCTTGAGGGAGACGAAAACTCAAAGTTCTTCCACAATTACGTCAAAAGGAGAAACACGAAAAATAATATTTTCGGCATTTCAATTAATGGTTGTTGGTCGGAGGAACCAAACGCAATTAAAGATGAAATCTTCAACCATTACTCGAACATCTTCAAAGCTAATAATGATTCTTCATGCTCTTTCAACCTTCAATCAAAGATCTTAAACGACAATGATAATGAGATGCTCGAAAACCCCTTTAGTGAATCCGAGATTTGGGAGGCAATTCGTTGTTGTAGTAGCTCTAAAGCACCCGGTCCGGACGGTTTCAATTTGAAATTCTACAAAAAATATTGGTGGTTAGTGAAGAATGATGTAGTTAACGCTTTCAACTGGTTTTGGTCAAATATGGAATTCTCCAAGGGGTGTAATGCTTCCTTTACCACACTCATCCCCAAAAAACATAACCCGCTAACCCCCAGTGACTTTCGCCCCATTAGCCTTATCGGGTCTTACTATAAAATTGTGGCAAAAGTTCTTTCAAAGAGACTCGAAAAGGTTATCCACAAACTCGTAGGTTCCGAACAAAGTGGATTCTTGAAAGGAAGATTTATTCTCGATGGGGTTCTCATCGCAAACGAAACTATCGATGAACTCAAACGACAAAAAAGAAAAGGTTTCATTTTCAAGGTAGATTTCGAAAAGGCTTTTGATTGCCTAAAATGGGACTTCTTGATGGAAACCATGGAGAATATCGGGTTCGGTAATAGATGGAAAAAATGGATCTTCGCATGCCTTAGCTCCGCCTCAATATCCATTCTCGTTAACGGATCCCCAACCCGTGAATTCACCCCGGAACGAGGTGTTAGGCAAGGTAACCCACTCTCCCCCTTTTTATTCATAATTGCGGCGGAAGGTTTAAACCTCCTTGTAAAGCGTGCCATGTTGTCGGGGCATTTCAAAGGGATAGAAGTCGGTAAAGAAAAAGTCATAATTTCGCACTTACAATACGCCGACGATACCATCTTTTTTGGTGAGTGGTCCCGTCACAACATATTGAACACCATGAAAATTCTCAAGTGCTTTGAAGATCTCTCGGGTCTAAAAGTTAACTTCCATAAAAGCAATCTATTCGGTGTTGGTGTTTCGAATGGGGACTTGGAAAGTATAGCTCTAAGAATCGGATGTAAAGCGGGTGATTTTCCTTTTACCTACTTAGGTTTACCCATAGGAGTTAAGATGAACAAACCCACTCATTGGCTTCCGGTGGTGGACAAATTCAAAAAGCGACTCGCGGAGTGGAAATCAAAAACTTTATCTTTCGGAGGTCGGCTCACATTGGTAAAATCCGTTCTCTCTAGTCTTCCACTTTATTACTTTTCACTCTTCAAAGCCCCGTCCTCTATCTTAAAACAACTTGAATCGCTTCGTTGTAATTTTTTCTGGGGAGGGTACGGGTCGGGTAAGAAAATATGTTGGGTTAAATGGGATGACACTTTACTACCTTACGACTCGGGAGGTTTAGACATTGGATCGCTTTTCGCCAAAAACCTAGCCTTGCTAGGAAAATGGTGGTGGCGGTTCAAATCGGAATCTTGCTCACTTTGGACTAAAGTGATTTCTAGTATTTACGGTAGGGACGGTGGGCTTGTCACTAACGACTTTTGCAGGTTTAAGAAACTCGGTGCCACTTGGTTTAACATCATCAATATCACTAAGGATTTCGAGAAAGCTGGATGGGATTTTTCGCATATTTTTTGCAGGTTTCTAAAAGATGGAAAACGCACAGCTTTTTGGCACGGCCGTTGGCTTGGGAGCTTCATTCTGAAAGAAAAATACCCCCGATTTTTTGCACTTGATACTGATAAAAGTTGCACCGTCTTCGATCGGGTGGACTTAGCTGGGTCATCCTTTTCATTCAATGGCAGTTGGCTCCATTCTCCAAGGGGCAGAAGCGCCAGCGATATGGAGGAGCTATCAAGTTTGATCGAGAACTTTACTCCACCTCAGAATACTAATAACGTTACCGAAGACTCGTGGCTTTGCACCCTAACAGATTCGGATAACTCTTTCACCAAACAAGTTTCGGCAAACTTAGACATGCTTCGTCTCCAACCTTCAACTGTAAAACCACCTACAAAACGCAACAGATCTGTCCCATTAAAAGTTGAACTTTTCGTTTGGCGAGCAAAACTTCATCGACTTCCAGTTAAACTCGAACTTGACAAACGTGGTTTAGACCTCGGTTCGGTTCTTTGCAATATCTGCCAAGACTCGTCCGAGACAACCGAACATATTCTTGCCACATGCCCCCAGGTTAAAGCTATATGGTTGGATTTTTACAAATGGTGGAATTTTTCTCCCCCGGCAGAACTAAACGTCGCGGATTTATTTTCAAGTAGCTGCAGCTCCAGTCTCTCATCGATAGGTTCAAAAATATGGGAAGCCACCAAGTGGGTCTGCGGTTATTCTATTTGGAGATATCGCAACCTAAAAATCTTTCAAAACCAAATCTGGGACATACCTTCAATTCTAGCGGATATCCAACTTTCATCCTTTAAATGGATTTCGGGTCGAATAAAGAAAGCTCAAATTCAATGGTCACAATGGCTCATTAACCCGAGCTCGTATTGCGTTGTTACATCAAGAGTGGGCATTGGCTAATACCCCACAGCATCCCCTATGCTTCTCGTGGCTAACCTTCTATAAGGCAAGATCTTCAGGGGTTAAACGGGCCTTGGAGTTTATGCTTTGTCGCTGCTCGATCAGCACTGTGTACTACTTCGTGTCCCTACTCGATTCGTTGAGTCCCCTCTCCTGGGGGTTTTACTTATAGTCGGTTTTTAATTCCATTTGTCTAGTAGTTATAATCGTTGGATGTTTGTTACTTTTCGGGGATGTATAATGTACATATATTTATATATTAATAAAATTATTTTGCCTTTCAAAAAAAAAAAAAAAAAGGACAACACATGGTTGCCTTTTTGCTATTATATACTCCAACATTCCACTCTGAAATTTTATATAAATATATTCATATATTCATTCGTTTATAAAAGAAA
Source organism: Rutidosis leptorrhynchoides (assembly GCF_046630445.1). Lineage (NCBI taxonomy): Eukaryota > Viridiplantae > Streptophyta > Magnoliopsida > Asterales > Asteraceae > Rutidosis > Rutidosis leptorrhynchoides. The sequence goes on along the minus strand of NC_092342.1, from coordinate 353,862,676 downwards.
GTGTAAAAATGTTGATAAGTATACAAGTTTCAACGTGTATCCACAAGTCAAGTACATGTAGGCCTAATAAGACTTTTCGGTGTCACATACTCATCACTAAATTTTGATTTTGTTGGTCTTGAAAGAGTAGTACATTGATTTTTTTTTCAACGGCAAAAACACACATAATATTAAAAAGAAAAGTAAAACTTGTCAAGATTCAAGATGACAAGCTTATTTAGAAACATTAATGTCATTCATTTGTACTCTCGGTAAGATAAAGAAAGCGATCCTTTAATGTTTGAGTAGCGATTTCTCGTTGCACTAATTTTGTGTTTCGTTTATTGGTATCGTATAAATGTTTGTTTGTTCTCTCGCAGTTCTTTCGTGCTTTTTAAAGTTAGAGGTTCGTTGATAGATATGTAGTTTTTTAGTTTGTCTAAGCTTCCTAGTTTCGAGTCTTTATTCTTATCGTTTTGTATCCTTAGGTTGAGAGCGTTTTTTCTTTTTGAAAAACGAGAAAAAAAATCAAAAAACGTTGTTAAAAATTGAAAAAGTTATTAAATAAAACTGTAAAATATGAATGGGTTAAAATAGGTCAAAAGGTAATAGAGGGTTAAAACTGAAATTTTGGCTAGAAATGGTAATGGAAAAAACGGCCGATGACTTAAACCGAGTAACAAAAAGTCGGCTGTTGGGTGGGGTGGGGGGGGGGGGGGGGGGGGGGGGGGAACTTACGAATTTAAAAAAAAGACAAAATTGCATGGGGGTCCCTGTGGTTTGTTTGAACTAACAAACGGAGTCCAAAAGAATTTTTTCACCTTGGGGGTCACTGTAGTTTGCAATAATTTCATGGGGGGTCCAATTGCCTAACACCATTATCTTTTTCTGTTAACTTTCATCATGTGCATAGCATGTGAGGGTATAAAGGTCATATTTGTTCACCTTGTCCTTTTATAATTCTTTTTTCTTTTGGACCCCGGTTGTTGTATCGAACAAACCACAGGGACCCCCCGTGCAATTTTGTCTTAATTAAATAATTTAATTTTTCTTTTTTTTTCTTTTCTTTTTTTTTTCTATTCAAATCACTCACTCCTGCTATTCTCGATTTCATTACTTTTTCACTTGCACATATCAAAATTAAAACCTCATTATTAGATCTACTTTAATACCCCATTATTCATTCATAATCACAAATACAAAACTTTGGATCTCGAAAACTAGATCTGAAAAAAAAAACACCCATAATCAATGATGAAGATGAAGCGATGATGATGAATCGATGAAGATGAAGCGATGATGATGAATCGATAATGGTGACGATAGTGAACACCAGAATATCTGTTTTCCTTTCAAATCTTCGTGCAACGCCTTGAGGAGAACTGCTGTTGTTGTCGATGTTTACTCCGACGAGTTCAGTTCGATGATGGTTGTTTACAATTGTTTTTGTTCTTAGTGATAGAATTGGGTTTGACTCCTGAAGTTCTTCAAATTACGAAGTTGTTCAGGAGTCAAACCCAATTGTATCACCAAGAACGAAAACAATTGTAAACAACCATCATCGAACTGAACTCGTCGGAGTAAACATCCACAACAACGTCAGTTCTCCTCACGGCGTTGCACGAAGATTTAAAAGGAAAACAGATATTCCGGCGTTCCCTATCGTCACCATTATCGATTCATCATCATCATTGATTATGGGTTTTTTTTTTTCAGATCTAGTTTTCGAGATCCAAACTTTTATATTTGTGATTATGAATGAATAATGGGGTATTAAAGTAGATCTAATAATGTGGTTTTAATTTTGATATGTGCAAGTGAAGAAGTAATGAAATCGAGAATAGCAGGAGTAGCTGATTTGAAAAGAAAAGAAAAGAAAAGAAAAATTAAATTATTTAATTAAGACAAAATTGTAGCGACCCGGCCAAATCATGTTTGACGGCGCCGTCTACGTAGGTCCCATTACATGGTCATAAGTCTTTAAGACAAAGTTTGACCGAAAATATGTCGCATTCATTTCATAAGTGTGGATGTTTCAAAGTTTACAAAAGTAGTTTTCATAACTAGTACATAACGATGTTTAAAGTACAAATGAAACACGTGCGACACAGTTTAAAGTAGTCAAAAGACGCTCCACATATGCAAGTATACTCGACATCCAAAGCAAGTATCAAAAAGAATGAGCGGAAGCATGTATCACCTAATGTTCAAGGACCTGAGAAAAACATAGAAATCTGTCAACGAAAACGTTGGTGAAATCATAGGTTTAAGTAAGTAAGTGAGTAAAAGTAAGTCGAACCACAAGATTTCTCATCATTGATAAATAGTAATACATTCTAAAAGTTAATATTCACGAGCACCCAATTATCAAGGCTTAACGTTTCCTTCAATAGTACCCCATCACAATAGTGTTAGAACATACACTGTTTCCCGAAAATATATTTCATCCGAATAACGGTAGCGAACCGTCCGAATGAGGGTTTGTCAAACCCATATGGCCATACAACATAAGTTCACGCCTACACTTACACCCTGCAAGTGTAACTAATGATAATCGAATTGAGGATTTTGTTCTAAACTCGTATGTAGAATGTTTGTTTTCCTGTACTTGTGTTCACTTAGTTAAAAAGAAACGTTTATGTTTTCTCATCCCAAATGTAAGTTCAAACGAGTAAAAGTGGGACTATGATCTCACCTTGAGCGCAAGAGTAAATAAGTACTTCGACAAGTGACGTGTGCAAAGCACAATGCTAGTCTTGACCTAAACAAATAGGTTGTATCAATAACGATAGTCACGATTGGTCAAAGATGTTCAATTAGTCCTATGGCTCAATACGACTCGATTATGCAGCATGTGAATCAAATTGTCAAGTTTCATGCAAGATACAAGTATAGGATCATGTTAGAAAGATTGCATAATCATTTGGTTAAGTTTGACAAAAAGTCAAACTTTGGTCGGTCAAAGTCAACGAAAAAGTCAACGCGTTCGGGTCGGGTCCCGAACTATTTTTCTGTGCTAATTATTCATATATAAACATGTTAGAACAAGTCTCATGTGAATCGGAGGTCCACAGGGTGCCAAACATTTTTCATATAATTGACATGTAGGTCAGAACCTGAACACGCCTTAGGTCGCGTCGCGACCCAAGGCTGCCGCGCCGCGGCATTTAACGGGTGCTGGTACCTGGTCAGTTTCAATTGTTCAAGTCTTTTTCCGAACTTCGATTAAACACAAATCACAAACCGTAAACACTTATGACTCGCACCTTATATCGTTGGAAAGCTCTTTTGACAAGGAAGACAACTAAGCACATTTCACCAACCGAAAATATTATTTGCAATAACCGACTTTTCAAATCAAATAATCAATCAATGCACACATTTAATACACAAATTTGATAAGTGCACATTTATGATTCGGGCATTTAATGCATACATACAACACGCCGTTTTGTAGGTAATCGAGCATACAATACAACTGACTACTTACTAACAATAATTCATGGCATTCAATGCATCAAATATTCATTTCAAGCTTATCAAACCCTAACCCAAATTCACCAAAATCACTAATCAAGTTTATGGTGTGTTCTCAAGCAACCTACACATCAAGTTAAAGCTAGTGATGTTAGGAACACATTTAATACATGCATTTATAACATTTAACAATATTCAAACAACCAAATCACCAAATCAAACACACCAAAGTTCATATTCAAGCTAGTTACTTCAAATAACGAAATCGAGCATATAAATCATATAATCATGTTAGACTTGAGCCATAGACACTAATTAACAACTTTATAACTTAAAAACATCAAGAACACAAAATCTAGTGATTTTAGAAAGTTACCCAAATGTAATGAAATCGGTATGGAATCGAAGAGGAAGTTGCAAGGATTCCAAATATGTAATTTGTTTGGATTGAAGCTTGGTCGATTTGTTGTAGATGATGAATTCTTTGTTTGGAGAATTTAGAGAAAATTGGAAAGTATGAAGAGAAAAGGAAAATGAAATGAAATTAATGAATGGTGGAGAAAGGGTGTTGACTAGTTGACCTAGTCACACCTTTCGTCACTTGGCAACAATGGTCCCTCAAGTTTCATTCGGGTGCGTGAATTACCTAAACGAGATATTTTTAAAACGTGTATTAACGGGAGATGTTATAAACGTATAATGGAATTTAAATAGTTAAACGGAAAAGTAAACGGAAAAAAGCGGGATGTTACAAAAATTGCACGGGGGGTCCCTGTGGTTTGTTCGATACAACAATCGGGGTCCAAAAGAATTATAAAAGGACAAGGTGAACAAATATGACGTTTATACCCTCACATGCTATGCACATGATGAAAGTTAACAGAAAAAGATAACGGTGTTAGACAATTGGACCCCCCATAAAACTATTGCAAATCACAGTGACCCTCCAAGGTGAAAAAATTCTTTTGGACTCCGCTTGTTATTTCGAACAAACCACAGGGACCCCCCGTGCAATTTTGTCTTAAAAAAAAGTTTGGTTGATGTGGCATTTGTAATCTATATTTGATTATACGTATATAATAATACCTAGTCCAGACCCGGCCGCGCGTTGCGGCGGGGGCTTTCGGCCTGCGTATTCATATTTAACGTAGCGTTGTGTATTTATAAAGGGGAACACGGTCCATGTGTTAAGCGCCATTTCAGATGTCGTTGTGTTAAGCGTTTTTTAAAAAATATCCGTTTCGAACGTAGTTAGTTTTATTTGTTCAATAAATTTTTCCGAGTGTAACGGTGCTGTCGGAAAAATTTAACTTACGACGAACAGAAAGAAATGTATTGGAGATAGCCCGAGGTGTTTAGCGTTTTTTGAGTAATGTCCGTTTCGCGTATAGTTAGTCCTCTTGGGTTCGTAATATTTTTTCGAGTTGAAGGGTGGTCTCGAAAAATTTAACTCGCACCGAGCGATAAGATAGGGCCCGTTATAAATTCGGGTGGAATTAGTTTCTTTTATTATAATAAAATTATATATTTACACTTTTTACCCGTGAAAAAGTGTAAACTTGAGGGGCCGTTGTGTAAATATAGCCGAAGTTGAGGGACCGTTTGTAATGTGAACGCAAACTCAAAATGACAATCCGAAGTTGTTATTATTATTATTATTATTATATTATTATTATTATTATTATTATTATTATTATTATTATTATTTAAATACATAGTAATAGTAATTAGTTGGAATCAATGTGTTATTTGTTAGTCACCGTTTAGGTTATGGAATACGATAAGTTCTTTTATTTAGTGCGAGACCGCTTTGCATCTGTCGCCTATTTAAGTTATATTCAATTTCAAATGGTAAAAAATAGTCCTTTTTATTATTTATTCTTGATCTAATATGAATATACATGAATTCCGAGACCAAATTGTTACACACGGTTTGTTGGACCGATTAAACAACATGACGACACCTTTTCATCGATAGGTGTTGAAAGTTTTTTAACAGTAAAACTGTAAAAGCACCATCATTCGCATGGATCCATTTTCACCCATCACCACCAATCATGTTGACAAACGAAAATGAGTAAAGTAGATTAGTAAGTTCATGTAACTACCCAGCAGCTCGCCCAAACGGTTCTCTAATCCAACTCCGTTTTATACTCGAAGCTACACCTTCAGGTAGGATACGTTCACAAACCAATGCATCACAATTCAATTCCAGCCGAAGATGGTTGAATTGTTTGGATAACACGTCATTTCCAACCAAGTGATCTGAACAGAACTTCGTATTCCTGTCATCAGCGACTATCATTTGAATGAGTTAATAAAGTTGACACCAAGGCCCTCGATTTGGATACGTGCACGCAAAATGTTGTTCCATGTTCCAACTGATGGAATGGTAGCAGAATTGGGATTGAAAACTAAACCCTCGCATGAACCATAGATACTACGAATCACACTAGCCCATAAGGTATCGGTTTCGATTTTGAACCTCCACCACTATTTACCCAATAAGGCTAGATTGTTACTTTTTAAGGAACCAATATTTAATGCCCCCCCCTTCCCGTATGGAAGAAGTACTGTGACGATCGCTCCAAATCCATATGGACGAACACGTCATTCATCGATTTCATTACGAGGTATTTGACCTCTATATGATACGTTTTGTAAACATTGCATTCTTTTAAAAAGGCACACCATAAATGAATATTTAAATCAAAGGTTTTCGACATCTGATGATTTCTACATATAGACAATCACCGTAAATAATAGTTTACAATAATACTTCCGTTGACAATGCAGTCAAAATAAGATACATGGTGATGATTTGGTGAATGCAACGTTTCCTTGAAAAATATGTCATGTAAGACTCCATGCACATAGCTTGTCTAACACATAAGCAAACAGCGGAAGACTTCTAGGAAACCTGAGAATAAACATGCTAACAAGTGTTAACACAAAGGTTGGTGAGTTCATAGTTTTATAGTTTCATATAATCTGTATATAAAGGTGGATCACAAGATTTCAGTTATTTCATCCAGAAACGTTTATCAATAGATTCTACATAACAGAGCACCCTGGTAACTAAGCTTTAACGTTATAATAAGTACACCTGTTTTAATATACATGCAACCAACATGTACAATACACGCAAACCAACGTGTACTAAACTCAAATAGCATACGTCTGTTTTATAGTTCAGGCTAGGGTTTCTATACCTGGAATAGACGGGGATGTCAAGCCCTATGGATCCATATATAACTACTCGCGCCCACCAGTTCTTATAACTGGTAGTTACTAGTTACCAAGCTAAGGGATTTTCGGTTCAAACTCAGTGTAGAATTAAGTATGTACTTGTGTCCATTGTTTTTAAAATAAAGTGCATGTATTCTCAGCCCAAAAATATAGATTGCAAAAGCATCTAAAAAGGGAGCAAATGAAACTCACCTTAGCAGCATATAAAGTCGTTCACCGAAATGTGATCGAAACTCGGAATACCAAATAACCGTAGATCTCAACCTAGAGAGCATATGTTGGTCAATAAATGTCTATCAAGCTAGGTCTGGTCATATTGTATCACAATCCTAATGCTCGATATCGACATACAAAAGTTATCCAATATTGTTTCAAAAAGTCAATTTTGACAATAGTTCAACAAACGAGACGTACCTTATATAAGGATTCATTTACTCGGCTGGTAATATTTAAAAATCCATTTTATCAATCTTGTAAACAAGTTGTTTAAATCTTAATTGCAAATTCATAAGCAATTCCAATTAACGTCAATTATAATTCAGTTGATCATATCTTTTAATCCGTTCATCGAAACTATTCGATGTCTAAATGAAAAGTCATTGATTTTTTGCCAGCTTTCCAAAAACATGTATATCATATACCTTTTACCAGTAATATATGTATTTAATTCGTGATTCATTATAAACTGTTTAACGACGAAATTTAGCATACAAGCATGTATAAATATATATACTCGAGCACTAGACATGGATACACAATTAATATATAAAATATAAAATATGAGTGCTTACGTATCAGTATTGAGATTCAATATTGTAGGAAAGTAAGTAGACGTAACGGAGATGATAAACACTAGGTTTGATTCACAAATATACCCCCGAACATTACCCATAACCTCCTTGACAATAACCCATAATTTCCTTAGCTCTATCTCGCTTAAAAACCATTTTGAAAGTGACACGCTCATAACCTCGTCGTAGTATTTTATGTATAATACTAATTAATAATATTAATAACAATAAGATTAATAATAATATTAATCTTAATAATAATAATAATAATAATAATAATAATAATAATAATAATAATAATAATAATAATAATATAAATATAATAATAATTATAATTTAAATAGAATAATATACGGAGTATATATATCTTTAGATAGGGAGATGTAAAGGTATATGTGTGTTATATCCGAAGCTTAAACGCGTTTTTATAATGATCTGACCAACCCAGACATCCCATGCGATCGCATGGGATGTATATGGTACATTCATGCGTTCGCATGATCACTAAAACCAGCTGGTATCCACTTTTCATTCTTGCCGACACCTAACTTCGTTTATGATTCATTTGTTAACATAAATAATATTAATTAATTTATAATATATTAAATCCTTAGAATTAATTAAATATTATATTATATTTACGTGCGTAGTAAAAATGTAATTTTTGTTCAAATGACTCGTATGTTGTCACTCGACTCATGTACCACTTTCGGTTTTTCGAGCGCACTTTCGTACGTTTAGAAAATTAGCCTTTTACGTTACGCGACGTGTACCTTTAGTAATAGTTTGATTTATTCATCAATAAATTACTTTGTAAAAATGTATCTCATAAAATTTGAGCGTCGTGGTCATTTGCTTCTATAAATCAGTGACTCGTTGTTTACCAAAAATATTTTATTTTAAATTAAGACGTTTTATGACGAGGTTAAAATATATATACATTTTTTTAAGAAATATAAATTTGTATCCAAAATCTTTCATCTAACAATATAACATTTAGTTTTTCAAAATTATTTATTTTTCAAAGTTTATTTTTATTTAATTTAGGAAAATAGTTTAGCGCGTAAAGTTTTTCTTTTTAAGAATTTAAATGGATACAAGTACTAATCGTTTTTAAATATCAATTGCGTCACTAGGCGGGTGTTACTACCGTATACTTAATTTGAAAATATGAACACGTTTTAAATACACGTTACAACCAATATTTCAACTTACGTTTATTTATTCATAGGCAGTTTAGATAGACAAGTCTTGTTATATGAAAAAGTGTTTTTTGTACACTTGAAAACTACATTAATTGGTTACTATGGAATTCCATCGACAAACATATGGAACCAAATACTATATTATAAAGTATTTATACTTAATATTTCGTTAACGTTATCAAGTTATAATATATATACGCGTATTCATATATAACCATTTACGTTCGTTTAATGGTTCGTGAATCATTGAAATTTGGTCGAGGTTAAATGAATGTATGACCATAGTTTAAAATGTTTGAAATTTAATCTTAACAATCTTTGCTTATCGCGTCGGAATAATATGAAAATTAAAGTTTAAATTTGGTCGAAAATTCCCGGGTCGTCACAGTACCTACCCGTTAAAGAAATTTCGTCCCGAAATTTGAGTAAGGTCGTCATGGCTAACAAAAAAATGTTTTCATGACGAATATGAGTTGATAATTAGAGTTTTATCACCGTTGAATAATATGGATAAAACAATCCAATTACTCGAAGCGTATGAGAGAAATTATCGTAAAAGAGTGAAATGAAGGAATAGAGATTCGTCTTAATTTTTGACGTAGTAACGATTGATTTCCGGAATTTAAGGAATATAAAATCTTCATATTCTAAATAAGATTTGATTCTTCGGGAATTAAGGAGATTAAGATCTTCTTTAATTAAATGCGTAATCTGCCTTGATTGCTATGTCTGATATTTCACTATAAATTGACCTCTTCCGTTTCATTTATTTTCACCACTCCTATAAGCTTATTTCTTATTTCATACTTCCAAATAGATTATGAAAATGCTTAATCCAGTTCTGATTCTTGATATTTTCCTGGCTATCGTATCCTTCATTCTTCTTTTTCATCTGCCACCAGAGGAAGTTATTTTCTTCTACTATTACCTTGGGGTTATAGTGTTTTTCATTCTCTCGTGTCTTTATATTGCTATACGCATTGATATACACGGTTTGTAATTTTAGGGTTGTTATCGGGCTTTATATTCTATATTATTTTTCAGAGCTTCATGCTTTCGTTTTCTCTTCCCGACCTTAAGTCAAGCGGATAATGGTTCAGAATTTGTAGGTATGAAGTTTCAGATGAACATAACTAATGTTCTAAGAAAGAAATGGTAATAGCACAATCTGACTTGTCAAATTACCAGAATATCCGAAAAAGAACGAATCATCAAGAAAATATTTTCTTCATAGTTTAAAGATTAAATAGAATGAAAGAGTTATGTAACATGGTTCATGATGAGGGTATGATCTGTGAACCTTTATCACGTTCCATTAGAAACTCAGCATGACTTGCTGTAATATAATCACGTTGATCAAGTGTCATTATATTATACTAACTCATGCTTCAATTCCCAACACTACTTCAAAAACATCCATTTTTCGAAATTTTCAGGATTTAGAAACTAAATTAGTTTCTTTTTAGATAGCGCAAAGAGATAAATGATTTCAGATAAGAATAGTTGTGAAAATATCTTCAGGAATATCGAAGATATTTATAATGAAAGATACGATGATATCTTAGAATTTCTAATATTGAAGAATGATGAAGAAGATTTGTTCATAAAGGTTTAGAGTTAGGAGCAAGGTATTCGTTAATGACTTCAGCATACACTGAATCATTTGGATTCTTTGAAGGCAGGTTTAGTCTTTGTGATTTGTCCACAGCCTCCTTCATGGTTTGCTCAATTCGTTTTCCAGTACCAAATTTTCTCTTTTTCTGTGCTTTTCCAACACACTACTCTTTATCATCAAACTTTAGACTGTTAAAGTCGTTTACAGTTTTTGCTGCTTCATCAGCATTTTTCAAGATTTCGAGAACTAGTTCGTAGTTTAGGGTGTTTTTCAGAAACTTCACATTCGAAGTCTGTAAGTCTTGAAGGTAAACGTAATATGTATATATATAAATGTTGGCGAAAAATTGCTACGAAATTCAAAATAGTGATTTGCTAATTCCCAGTAGTTGGTATGACAATTGTTGTTACACGTTGTATATGGGTACTTGATAGAATTTCAATGAATAATTATCGTGATTTTTCGGAGAGGCTTAATGGTCAATGAAGTTGTTGATAAGTTTACTGTTAATGTGGTGGAATATGAAAGGTTCCCCGGTAAAAATGATGAAGGGGTAATCGTTATAATAAGGCTTATTCGAATGAACAATTGAAGGTGATTTACTGAAGTGGTGACAAAACTGTCTATTTTGAAAAGGGATTGAAAAGTTATTTTAGCTAATAAATGCCAAAGGGTCTGACACAGATACGTGTTAAACTATGACTTTGATTTCGAGGGTTTTTTTTTAGGTACAAGACTGCGGTAACATGTGGTTGGATCATCATCTCGATGATTCATTATTTGAAGTGTCTTCAGGAATTTTGAGGGATTTGAACATACATTGTAATCGTTAATATTCATATGATGTTCTAGGAATTTGAATGATACAAATGCTTTTCTGGGTTCTATGATGTTCTAGCACAGTTTTGAAGTCGAAGTATAGCTTCGAAAGATGTATGAATCTAAGAATGATGTCTTTTGTTAAATCTTGACTTGGATTTTGATTTGTCAAAATCAAAATATGTAATCAAATTTGGATGAGGATGGTTGCTTTAATTTTTATAAAAGAATATATATTGTTGTGAAAGTAGTGAGTATAGTTGATGATTTGTTGAATCAGAATCGAAGAATGTAACATATTAATTGTGAATTTATATATCTCTCGGGTATTACCTACCCGTTAAAATATTCTCACCATTAACAGTTTGTACAAAAGAATTTTCTTAATTACAATCTTTATGAAAATATACCTACATATATATTTTTCTTAGATATAACCATGGATTTAATGAGTTAACATAATATTAATCTCATCTGGTTTTTGACTAGGACTAGAATATATAATCTCTAAAACTTTTAAAACTACATATTCTCTGCAAAATATTTCTTCGATGAAGTTATGAATCAATACTTCATCGTTTGTTGTTGTTGTTGGTATTCCTTGGTATCTATGGTGCGTATGACGTTGATGTTCGAGGTACAGATTCTGATGTTGAGGTGTGGGATGCGGATGTTGTTGTTGGTGGTGGTGATGGTACTGTCGGTGTTGCTGATGGTGGTACTGTTGCTGCCGGTGCTGCTGATGGTGCTTGTAACCTTTGCACCACATTCTCCAAAGCCACTACCCGAGCGCGAAGCTCGTTGACTTCTTATATTACACCGGGGTGATTGTCGGTTCGGACGAGTGGACGAATAAGATCTAGAATTTGAGATAATATATAATTGTGACGAGATACTCTGGAAATGAGAGAGAAAATGGTGTCTTGAATAGGTTCGCCGGTAAGTGCTTCAGGTTCTTCGCCAAGAGGGTTATGTGGTGGATGGAAGGGATCACCTTCTTCTTGTCTCCAATGACTAAGCAGGCTACGAAATCATCCCCAATTCATCCAGAATAGGTGATGGCTGATTGGTTGATCCATTCCAGTTACACTGTCTTCGGAATTCAGGTGAATATCCATATCGGAATAGCTGTCGGAGTTTAAGGAATTTGAACTAGATACGGGATCCATCTTGTATAATTAGGGAGATGATTTTTGATATGAATTAGATTATAGAATTTAGTTTGGTATTCTTCAATACATAATTTACATATGTATATATATAATACCAAATTCCATAAATCACGGAGAAATTTTCGGAAGGTGTTAGGAAAAGTTTACAGTAACAGATACGCTAAGATATGAATTTTTGTCTTTACACTATTTATGCAATAAATGCAAGAAAACGTGTCTAGACTTAAGAATGATAAGCATGTAATTTCCGACAAGAAATGATAAGCAAAACTTTTAACATGCAGGCACTGTCGAAGTCCAGACTTACTAATGCATCTTAACAACTATCAGTTAGACACACTCATGCAAGACCTGGTTTGCTAGGACCAACGCTCTGATACCAACTGTGACGATCGCTCCAAATCAATATGGACGAACACGTCATTCATCGATTTCATTGCGAGGTATTTGACCTCTATATGATACGTTTTGTAAACATTACATTCTTTTAAAAAGGCACACCATAAATGAATATTTAAATCAAAGGTTTTCGACATCTGATGATTTCTACATATAGACAATCACCGTAAATAATAGTTTACAATAATACTTCCGTTGACAATGCAGTCAAAATAAGATACATGGTGATGATTTGGTGAATGCAACGTTTCCTTGAAAAATATGTCATGTAAGACTCCATGCACATAGCTTGTCTAACACATAAGCAAATAGCAGAAGACTTCTAGGAAACCTGAGAATAAACATGCTAACAAGTGTCAACACAAAGGTTGGTGAGTTCATAGTTTTATAGTTTCATATAATCTGTATATAAAGGTGGATCACAAGATTTCAGTTGTTTCATCCAGAAACGTTTATCAATAGATTCTATATAATAGAGCACCCTGGTAACTAAGCTTTAACGTTATAATAAGTACCCCTGTTTTAACATACATGCAACCAACATGTACAATACACGCAAACCAACGTGTACTAAACTCAAATAGCATACGTCTGTTTTATAGTTCAGGTTAGGGTTTCTATACCTGGAACAGACGGGGATGTCAAGTCCTATGGATCCATATATAACTATTCACGCCCACCAGTTCTTATAACTGGCAGTTACTAGTTACCAAAGCTAAGGGATTTTCGGTTCAAACTCAGTGTAGAATTAATTATGTACTTGTGTCCTTTATTTTTAAAATAAAGTGCATGTATTCTCAGCCCAAAAATATAGATTGCAAAAGCATTTAAAAAGGGAGCAAATGAAACTCACCTTAGCAGCATATAAAGTCGTTCACTGAAATTTGATGAAAACTCGGAATACCAAATAACCGTAGATCTCAACTTAGAGAGCATATGTTGGTCAATAAATTTCTATCAAGCTAGGTCTGGTCATAGTGTATCACAATCCTAATGCTCGATATCGACATACAAAAGTTATCCAATGTTGTTTCAAAAAGTCAATTTTGACAATAGTTCAACAAACGAGACGTACCTTATATAAGGATTCATTTACTCGGCTGGTAATATTTAAAAATCCATTTTATCAATCTTGTAAACAAGTTGTTTAAATCTTAATTGCAAATTCATAAGCAATTCCAATTAACGTCAATTATAATTCAGTTGATCATATCTTTTAATCCGTTCATCGAAACTATTCGATGTCTAAATGAAAAGTCATTGATTTTTTTGCCAGCTTTCCAAAAACATGTATATCATATACCTTTTACTAGTAATATATGTATTTAATTCGTGATTCATTATAAACTATTTAGCGACGAAATTTAGCATTCAAGCATGTATAAATATATATACTCGAGCACTAGACATGGATACACAATTAATATATAAAATATAAAATATGAGTGCTTACGTATCAGTATTGAGATTCAATATTGTAGGAAAGTACGTAGACGTAACAGAGATGATAAATACTAGGTTTGATTCACAAATATACCCCCGAACATTACCAATAACCCCCTTGGTAATAACCCATAATTTCCTTAGCTCTATCTCGCTTGAAAACCATTTTGAAAGTGACACGCTCATAACCTCGTCGTAGTATTTTATGTATAATACTAATTAATAATATTAATAACAATAAGATTAATAATAATATTAATCTTAATAATAATAATAATAATAATAATAATAATAATATAAATATAATAATAATTATAATTTAAATAGAATAATATACGGAGTATATATATCTTTAGATAGGGAGATGTAAAGATATATGTGTGTTATATCCGAAGCTTAAACGCGTTTTTATAATGATCTGACCAACCCAGCCATCCCATGCGATCGCATGGGATGTATATGGTACATTCATGCGTTCACATGATCACTAAAACCAGCTGGTATCCACTTTTCATTCTTGCCGACACCTAACTTCGTTTATGATTCATTTGTTAACATAAATATTATTAATTAATTTATAATATTTTAAATCCTTAGAATTAATTAAATATTATATTATATTTACGTGCTTAGTAAAAATGTAATTTTTGTTCAAATGACTCGTACGTTGTCACTCGACTCATGTACCACTTTCGGTTTTTCGAGCGCACTTTCGTTCGTTTAGAAAACTATCCTTTTACGTTACGCGACGTGTACCTTTAGTAATAGTTTGATTTATTCATCAATAAATTACTTTGTAAAAATGTATCTCATAAAATTTGAGCGTCGTGGTCATTTACTTCTATAAATCAGTGACTCGTTGTTTACCAAAAATATTTTATTTTAAATTAAGACGTTTTATGACGAGGTTAAAATATATATACATTTTTTTTTAGAAATATAAATTTGTATCCAAAATCTTTCATCTAACAATATAACATTTAGTTTTTCAAAATTATTTATTTTTCAAAGTTTATTTTTATTTAATTTAGGAAAATAGTTTAGCGCGTAAAGTTTTTCTTTTTAAGAATTTAAATGGATACAAGTACTAATCGTTTTTAAATATCAATTGCGTCACTAGGCTGGTATTACTACCGTATACTTAATTTGAAAACATGAACACGTTTTAAATACACGTTACAACCAATATTTCAACTTACGTTTATTTGTTCATAGGCAGTTTAGATAGACAAGTCTTGTTATATGAAAAAGTGTTTTTCATACAGTTGAAAACTACATTAATTGGCTACTATGGAATTCCATCGACAAACATATGGAACCAAATACTATATTGTAAAGTATTTATACTTAATATTTCGTTAACGTTATCAAGTTATAATATATATATATATATATACGCGTATTCATATATAATCATTTACGTTCGTTTAATGGTTCGTGAATCATTGAAATTTAGTCGAGGTTAAATGAATGTATGACCATAGTTTAAAATGTTTGAAATTTAATCTTAACAATCTTTGCTTATCGCGTCGGAATAATATGAAGATTAAAGTTTAAATTTGGTCGGAAATTCCCGGGTCATCACAAGTACATTTTCTCATTTCACCCAAGATATATTAGTACCCGAACCCGACTCACCCCAATAGAAAAAACGTCTCACACTCTCTAATACTTTAATCACACATTGAGGGCACGAAAACAAGGAGAAGTAGTACAATGGAAGAGTAGATAGAACCGCTTTTACGAGGACTAAACGTCCACCAAACGACACGCCACATCCTCCACTCCGATAATTTCTTTTTTTTTAACTTATCAACGATCGACGACCAATCATTTAATTAATTTTATCTTCGTACCAATAGGTAAACTGAGATAAGTGAATGGAACACAACCCACTTGACATCCGATTCTACTAGCAAGACTTGACAGTTCCTCTTGAGAAACACTAATACCATTGATATTGCATATATTTTATATGTTTATCTTAGAAATATCATTCATATTTTGGTCCTTTGGATACGATTTGGAGATGTTTTAGTGGTATTTATGAAGATTTGTGTTTTGGCATCAAGAAGTGATTCGGTATGAGTTTTTGTAGGTTTTGAGGTGTTTCCGACGCCTTTTATCATCATGGTTGGTCGTGATAAGATTGTTGTCAATATATGAGTTCTTAAAGGTTATTTGGTGTGCTTCAAAGTTTTTTTTTTTTTTTTTTTGTATTATTAAAAAGATGGTGAAGTTGTGTGACAAGTTGGTGGTTTTGCAAAATCTGCGCACTTGCACGAAAACGGTCATATCTCATTCCTCGAAACTCGGATTAAGGTTATTCAAATTGGCAAACGTTCGTAATTAAGAGAGCTACAAGTTTCATGTTGATGGTTTTCTAATAATCTGTTCGAGTCACCAGTTAGATACGAGACAATCAACTGATTTGTAACATTTTTTTTTGACAACAAATGAGGTCTTGGTGCTGAGGAAATAAATGCAAGGGATGGCCTGGAATTTAAATCAAAAGTCTTGGGACCCGTTTTAATTATGATACAAATGTAATAATTGGGCCAATGAGAAGGTAAGTTGCATCTGTTAAGAATGGGCTACATGGAGTAAAAAAAGAACATATGGTAGATTACAATGTATAAAGAGGATACAAGGAAAAAGAATTGAGGTAGGTTTTATTTTGGAGGGTGTCACGGCTGTGAGGAGCCGAACCCTTTTAGGGTTTTTGCTCTTGGTTGATGCAGCAAGAAGGAAAACAAGCAACAAGGCAACTAGCTTAATTAATTTGGTATGTGGTTATTGTTAGTCCACGTGAGATCAAGAAGCAAAGAAAGAATTGGTGGGCATTTGTGTCGGTCCTCTGATCACGAGTACGAGTGCAGGTCAAATATTATTTTGGTTTTTGTAAATCGTTATTGTGTAATGTTATAATAATAGTCATACTTAGTATTATTTTAGTATTATTTTAGTGATTGTTTACAACACATATTTTCTTTATTGCTACTCTAATTTATTTATTCATGTCTATGTGGATGATAAATTATTTATGCATTAATTATTTTTGTTTGTGTTCAGTTTATATTATGGTCCTGAGCTAAATTAATTATGTTCACTTAAGCTAAATATTATGTTGGATATATTTTTATAATTAATTATCGTATGTATGATGACTTATTGCTTGAACACATGAAAATTCTTGTTGATACTTTTATGCAAATTGGTGATATATGTGGTTGTCTAAGTGAGTGAACACTCTTTGAAGTCTGTTGCATATATTTTCAGTTGTTTAATTCTTTATTTCCTGATTGATTGTAATAGTCTAATTTGGTGACGCGAATTGGAGTCTGTTATAATTGATAAGGTGGTTATTTGGATTGGGTAAACTGGACTTTGTCTGGACCAAGGAAATTTAATTAATTTGCGTATTAGTTGATATAGGGGTTGATCGTGTACAACGAACGTCGGCACGGTTGTTGATTTCAGAGAACTCTGTTTCACTGTTTGAGTCTTTAAGTCAGTCAATTTAGCTAGCCACAGTTTAGAGGTCGCAGTAACATGGAACCCTACACTGTGTAATCTGAATTGTTGTGTTTACTAAAGAGAACTCTCGTTGAACCGGTCAGTTGAATTGCATATGTGTGATATTTAATCGGGACTTAATTGTATTACATCCAACATAGTGAAGAAAGCCTATGTGGACATATTTCCCATCATATGTTTGAATCTAACTTTAATTTGTTTTATTAATATAAAACCCCAAAAATATTGTCTTTAAGTTTTAATCTGGTTCTGATTTGGCTAATCGATAAATAGCCAACCCAAATTGTTTGCATGTTTATTTATTTCATTTTTTTAGTTTAATCACTTATTAGTCAATAATCTTGAATTGCGTCTAAACTGTCCTTGGAACGATACTTGAAATTACCAATCTATACTGCTACACGATCGGGTACACTGCCCATTAGTGTGAACAGGTATTTCCCAACATAATTTATATACGCGAGTTTACACATTAACCATAAAGTGAACTTTTATGTAAGTTCACTTTTAAAATCGATGATAGCTCGAAACATTTGAGGATGTTCATAAGGTTATAAGCATTTTTTATATTCCACTCGCCGAAAAAGATGATATTATTCGCATATTGCAAATGAGAAACCAATACTCTATCATCACCTACCTCAACACCTTTAAATAAGCCGCGACCAAATGTGGCTTTGGAGAGTAAATTCAACCCCTCCGAAGCGATAATGAATAAGAAATGAGATAAAGGGTCACCTTGACGAATACCTCTACTAAGTGCGAATTCACACTGTAACGACCCTGGATTTTTCCATCTTTAATTATTAATAATTATTATTATTAATACTTGTGATTTAATGAATGTATTGTTATACATTTACTTGTTACCATGATTGCCTTTTAATTGTCCGACACGTCTTTGTGACACACGTACATTACATGAATAATATTTTCGAGTATTATTTACATTCATGATTAAGTTTTATTAATCATTTTAATTAACTAAAGTTACTAGTTAATTACTTGGGCTTTGTTGGATTTATTTGTTAATCACTTGAACTTGGGCTTTCATTAGTGTTAGTGGACTTAGAAGCCCACCCTACACACTTATTGGACTAATTAGCCCATACTTTCATGTAAGTAATCCATTAAGGCTTAAACTAATTAGTTGGTGAATGGAGAATCTAGTTACTTGTTACTTACAACACTTTCCCATAACAACACCCCTTGTAACCATCTTTTGAGCCATAAACATGTAAGAACCTAGTGGACTAATCCCCCCCCCCCCCCCCACACTTGATGAAACCGTCGGCCACCCTTGGAAAAGGGAGAGTTCAAAATTTTTTTTGACTACTTGTTCTCTAGTATACTTCACTCATACTTCATTCATTCCAAACACACACTTACTTGCTCTCATTTTTCTCTCAAGTTTTTCTCTCAAGTGTGAGTTCTTTAAGACTTTTTCTTCTCTTCTTTCTTTGCCTAAAACCGAAACCAAACACCTCTTCATCATCATTCTTTGTTTGTTTTATCACTTGTTCTTAGTTGTTGTTTAGTTACTTGTCTTTGTTAGTTGTTACTTACAAGTTACAAGAATCAAACTACCTAGTTTAATTCTTCATATTATCTTGTATTTACAAGAACACACAAGAACCTAAACTTACTAGTTTATGGTTCAACACTTAATTCTTTGAAAGATTGAAAGTTCATGTTGTAAAATCATACTCGTGATTCATGTTTGTAAACTTAAGGTTTACATTCTTAAAGATCAAGACTTTGGCTTGAATCTTTAAAGTATAAATAACCATGACTTGTTACTTGATTAATTAGTTATTACATCATTTTCTTGTACATTTAAATTCGTGATTTTGGTTACATGGTCAAGTGTTACTAGTTGACTTTGATCTCATTTTTCTTGAACTAAAAGTTAACTTTAAAAGTTCAAGAACATGGAAGTATAACTTTCTAGTTATAACTTCATATACTTGTGATGGATCTAAGTTCTATAGCTTATGGTCTACTTATTTTGTCATAAACAAAAGCTTGAAAGCTTACATACACTTTACAAGATGAAAATCTAAGTTTTGTAACTTATGGTTTCATTAAAGTAAAGATTCATGTGTTATTACTTAGGATTTAACTTAATAACTTTAGATCTAGACTTTTGGGTCTTGGATCTTCAAGATCTAACTAAGAACTATGTTCTACAACTTAAGATCTTGATTAGTTAGTTTACTTTTAAGTTTGTAGTTCAATATTACTTTTATAGTTCATGTATGTGTCGGATCTAAGATTTTGATGTAACTTTGGTTCATCAAGCTACTTGCAACACTTAAATGGGTTGTGCTACATGTTTTAGACTTACACAAGTGTTATGATGGTCAAACCTTTTTTAAGATGATGCAAACACATCAACGAGTTGTACACTTGAAGCTATATGCATCAAGGATGAGAACCGTGATAAGCATCGAGCACCAAGAACCCACCAAAACCTACTGTTTACTATTTTCTGGAACAGACCCCAATACCTGGGCTACTGTAAAGTTGATTTTAAGTTAGCTCTGTTCGAGTAGATAATTTTTCGTTTAAGACTCATCTTAATCCGAGTTACGGTTTAGGATCCATGGCTCTCCGAACGTCACTATGTCCTTTTAACGTTGTGCTGAAATTTCTGACCTACTCGCACTTAAACCGTCTCCACGGTCAAACGAAGACGAGTTTGCTTCTGGAATTTTTACCACAATTAAAGGACTCATATACGGAGCCATGGCCACTGGTATCACCTTATTTCAGTGGGTATTGAGGCCGTGGTGACTGATCCAAGTCAGCCTTTGGTTTAAACTTCTTTCATGAATGAAACTTACTTTACACCTTTTGTTTGATGATGAATGACGATGACCCTTAAGACCTAATTTACATACTTTTAAAATTATTGGGACGATTTACTGACTTAGTACTATTTGACTTAGGTTGAGGACTTTTCGGACCTACGTACTTGCTTACTTCCCGACTCGACTTTACCACTACTTTACCACTGTGAGTTATAGCATCCCTTTTTACTTTAACTATTTTGGGAACTGAGAATACATGCGCATTTTATGTTTTACATACTAGGCACGAGTACTTAAACTTTATATATGTGTGGGTTATACAACGGCATAAACATTCCCTTTAGCTCGGTAACGTTTAGTCATTGGTTTTTAAACCGGTGAACGCGAATCTTAGATATGGATCCATAGGGTTTGACATCCCCACTCGGGCTAGTCGCGCTAGCATTTAATGGGTGTTTAATACTTCGTAAACATACTCACTTGCCAAGTGTACTTTCAGGGGGTTATAAACGTTAAGTTAGTTACCAAGTGCCCACGGTTAAACATATACTTTATCATACTGTTTTGAAACGCTCTTTGTAGCACTGAAATCTCGTGGCCTACCTTACATACTGTTATACTTAAACTATAGCTCACCAACCTTTGTGTTGACGTTTTTAAGCATGTTTTTTTCAGGTGCTTAAGGTTAGCCGCTTTCGCTGTCGTACTAGTCTTGCTGTAGACACCCGCTGCTTTAGAGATGTCACCGCATGAACGTTTATCTTGCATTCAAACATTATTACTTTTGAAACTATGATTTGTAACGACCATTGGGGTCACGTACAATTATTAATTACTTCTATTCATAGAAGCATACTTTTGATGTAAAACATTCGACGTTAGTTATGACGTCACCTTTTATCATAAATACAAACGTATTTTGAAATAGCATATAGTGTTTGACCTTGTAATGATCCTGTTGTTGATGGTCCGTACATGTTGATTTAGTACGGGGCATTACACACACGAAGGCGAGCCACTGGTCAAAATAGAAAAGGAAGTCGATTTAATGCAAGTCATGACCCTCTTAACCCACTTTGAGCCAAAACCCATACATGTCATCACTTCCAAAGAAAGTCTTAATTTAGACTATCGAACGATTTCTCAAAATTCACTTTGAAATGATACCTTTTTGCCTCTTTATTTTTGAAAACTCAATAGTCTCATTAGCAATTAACGCACCATCTAAAATAAACCGTCCCTTTATGTAACATCCTCAGATCGGGCCTATATGTAAGATGACCTTTTTGCCCTTAGGCATATTTGTGCGATTATTTATGCCTTTATTTTATTTATATGTGTAATATTATTTTATTATTTAGTTAAGACCAGTTTGTGATAAGGGTCACAGAACAGGTTCGTTTATTTAATTTGGACTCCGTTAGGGCAGTCAAATTAAGTACGAAAGATAATAGATAACTGGTAAATACCCGTGTGTGATGGGGTATGGGATTTTAATCCCAATTAAGTGTAATGTGCAGCCCTTCTTCTCTCATTTTCCCTATTTCTCTAGAAAATTCTCAAACACCCCGTTCACTCTCAAACTCATTCCATCAAACCCTAGATTTTCAATTTGTATTTTAGAGCTCAAATCATTCATATCATCTTGTTCCTTACGATTTACTGAGTCTTTTGAGGTAAGAATCATAGTGTATCAAGCTTTAATCTTTGTGAAATTGAGATTTTTGTGTCAAGTTTGTTAAAAGTGCAAATTGGGTCAAAATGGTTGATTTTGATGTTGTTAGTGTCAAAATCTTGTGGGTTTGTGTTTATTGATGTTTAGTATAGTCGATGTGGTCAGTTTTGAGGTAAGAAACGAGCTCTAGAGCAAGAAATGGCGAATTTTGAGTTAAACCCGTAGCTGTGTTCATCTTCTTCATCAGATAAACACACTCGGCCGAGTGTCCCTTGACACTCGACCGACCGTGTAGACGATCGACCGGTTGAGTGACACACTCGACCGAGTGTGTCTGAGTTCTGACCAGATGCTTTATTTTACTCAGTCGACCGAGTGAGAGGACACACGACCGTGTGTGTGGACACAGTCGACCAACTGTGTGAGTCAGTCGGTCGAGTGTCTTTGTGGGCAGCATATTTTATTAAGTGTTGTTTCCTAGCCGTTATGCTGTCCGCGTGACTTATGATAATCAGGATGTAAATTCTGAAAATGCATAAGTGTTGTGTGGACTTTTAGCGGCGCTTTTTGTGACTGATTTACTGTACTGTGCTGTTATATATTAACGGACAGAAACTAACTTGATTTGCCTTATGTTCAGGTGATAAGGATAAGGAAGCCGCTCAGTGATAGATTATCTGAGCTAGTTGTTGGTATTCGGTGAGTGGGTCTATCTCCGGATAGAGTATTAAGTAGCTGACACGCTACTTGTTCAGACTCTTTATATTATGTTTATGTTCAGTATGATTACCATGCGTAGTTAGATATTGCCGTGCTAGTTAGGACGATTGCATGACTGTTTATCTGTGATCTTATATGCACACTGTTAGTTAGACACCAACCGAGGCGGCAAGGTTGGGAACCCACCGAGGCATCAAGGTTGGGAACCCACCGAGGCGGCAAGGTAGGGTTGATGTGAGGTCGACCGTGGTAGCCTGGTCGGGTCATGATGTTACTGATTGTTCAGTATAGCATAGAAGGACGCATGTGTTGCGTCTGGACGGTTATGCAGTGGAATCAGTAAAGCGGACTATTGGTAGAGTGTAGCTTGATCAACTAAGTCGTGTGCTCGTACAAGCCGCCGATCCTCATATTGTCAGTTGTTGTTGTATGCTAGTTCAGGACGTTAGCATTGTTGTGACCCCTTGCATGTTGAGTTGCTTATGCTTGGTCTGTTAGATAGTATCCATTCACTTAGCTGTTGTGCTAATTTCCCCACATTTCCACCCCTTGCAGGTTTAGGTACTGCTGCTTAGGACGGGTGTTGCGGACGGGTTAGAAGACATTTTTGATTACAAGCTTACTCTGATGTTTTCTATCCTAATGATGTTTTCAAGTAACACCACTGTTGTATAAAGTTGGTTTGTAAACAAAGTTATGTAAACGTTAATTAAGGCTATTTTGGTAATTAAGTATTTACTTCCGCTGTGTTTAAAAAAAAAAATCAGGGTGTTACACTTTATGAACACACTTTTTCACTTCCAACTAGGTTCGGAACAACGTTCTTCAAATGGTTAGCAAGAATCTTTGATATGATCTTATAGTAACTCCTAATGGGGCTAATGGATCGAAAGTCACCAAGGGTTAAAGGGTCCATTTTTTTGGGATCAAAGTAACAAACGAGGCATTACACCCCTTTGACATTTCTCCAGTTTCCCAAAACCATTAGGTAGCCACGACAAGATCATATTTAATGATATCCCAGTACCTTTTGAAGAAATGAAAGTTGAACCCATCCAGGCCCGGTGCCTTTGAACCACCACAGTCATTCGCTGCTTCTAGTGTTTCTACTTCTGCGATGTCTTCTTCTAATCTGGACGCATCATCAGTAGATACTTTAGGGTAGCAGAGACTTTCCATACTAGGTCGGGGGATGGAGCTTTCTTCATAAATACTTATAAAGTGTGATGTTGTTGCCTCCTTTATGTCGTGCGGGTTTTCGTTCTAAATTCCATTGATGTTAAGACCCCTAATGTTGTTTTTGTTGTAACCCCTTTTCAGAATATAGTGAAAGAATACTAATTTTCGTCACCTCCTAGAATCCAATGTATGCGGGCCTTTTGTTTTAACATATTAGTTTTAGATTTTTCCTTTTCTAGCCATTTCTTTCTCGATTCTCTACATAGTTCCTTATCACTGTCATTTAAAGGCTAACACTTACCTTTTATTTCGAGATTAGTTGCCAAAGATTTGAAAATTTTAATATCTCCATCTAACTACCCAAAGTGTTGTTTACTCCACGATTTTAAGGCTTCTTTTACTTTCTTTAGTTTATTCCGGAATACAAAGTCCTTCCGATTGCCAACACATTATATGTTCCAAGCATCATTAATCACAATACCTTCCACCTCGAACCATTCATTAAACAATTTGAACGGTTTCGAACCAAAATCTTTCTCATCATCTTTAAGAACGATAGGACAATGATCCGAATGTTGCTTATCTAGAGCAACCGGCAAATTACCGTTCGATAGATTTAAGAAGTTCTCCGAAACAAGGAACCGATCTAATTTACTATACTTGAGCCCCTCATCACTAATATGAGTCCCGAGTGGAATATCTATAAGATTATTTTTATCAATGAATTCATTAAAACGCTTGACTCTACTCTCCACAAATACACAGTTAAGTCTCTCAGAAGAAGCCCTTACCTCATTGAAGTCACAACAAACTACCCAAACTTCATTCGAATCACCTATAAATTTTGACAATGTATGCCAAAATCTTTGCTTATTTTCATCATTGTGTGGCCATAAATGTTTACATGGTAGTAATGGCTCTAGATACTTTCCATCTTCCATGTACCACAATAAAAAAAATCACAATAAAAAAAATCTAAAACAAATCTATCAAATTCCGCAAACTGTTTGGTGTCCCAGATTGATAATTGATCACCCGATTTAACGACAATTTTTTTTAGATGAAGTCGAAGTTAATCGAGCCCAAAGAGAGAAGATCCACTTGTTATCAACATGATGCAGTTTAACTACAAATTTTAATTCTAATATTCACATATTTTGTCCTATCTTTTTAATTGTACGCTCGTTTCCATTTAATTTTATTAGATTAGATATGACTATATATTGTATATATAATATAATCCGATATATATATATATATATATATATATATATATATATATATATATATATATATATATATATATACACGTGGTTGTCAATATTATTAAGTATTACTTGTATTATATTCCCACTAAAACAGTGACGAGTTTACCTTTAATTTAAATTTTTTATGTAGAAAATACTCTTTAAATTATATATGACATCACTAGATTTAACTACATGACCTAATATATTTTTCAAATTTATAAATTTTCTTTAAGTTTGTACTTTTAAATTTAACTACTCGGATCACATATATTATTTAAATTTATTGTTCTTTGAAGGTAAACAAACACTAAAATATCATTCAAACATAACTAGAATCGGAAAAGATTCCGGACTTCATAAAATTGTCACTTAAAATGCATTTTTAGTCGAGCATTATCTCATGTGGAAGTATATGATAAGGTGGCCGGCATATAACAAAAACGTATCGTCATATCACCCTACGTAGTATCTAGACGCTGCTCGTCTACTCATGATCATATATATGCTCAAGAGTCAAGATCAAGCTCAAAGCTCAATATATAATTAACAACTTTAATTATATTCATTCAAATTTTCGAATGAAATCACAACATTTGGTCCATGCGACTAACGTTAGAAGAACCTAATCGAACGAATTAATATGGGTTTTTTTAATTGGGTAAATGATTGAATTGCACGAGTTGTGGGTGGTGGGCCACAAAATGAGCCTACCAAACATGGGTGTCGGAACGAGATATCACATGATCATAATTAAGGTGACCTTACACTACGGGAATCTAATCGAGTCGTTACTAACTTTAATGATGGGGTTTTTGCCACGTGAAACTACATGGTAATACTCGGTATTAGTAACCGCCAAGTTTTAGCCATACACCACTAGTTGTGTGCTTTAAAGCACTGTACTGTACAACTGTCTAATGCACGCTTAGTGGTGTATGGCTAAAAATGGTGGTGTACGAATCAGCTCCCCTTACTTATTAGAGTTCGAAGTTTTTTAGAACCAAAATGTGTTTAATTTTAAGTTTGATTGAAGCTAGCTTCGAAAACTTTTGCATTTTTTTTTAACTAATTACTGTCTATTTATTTCATCATCATCATCATCATCATCATCATCATCATCATCATCATCATCATCATCATCTGTACACGTAAATACTAAGGATCTTGAATCGTTTGTAACTCGATCTAAATGCGAAAAACTCTAAAACAATGATCAATCGAATAACTGGTCATATTAGTGTCGAATTAGTCAAACCTAGGGTGATTATCTAGATTAGAACGACTCCTACCTTTGTTATTCGGTGGGTTTTGGACTTGGGAAAAAACTGAAACGAAAAAAAGCAGTTTATGGTTAATGGAATGAGTAACCTCACAATGGAGGTCTAAACTCGTATATATACTGCCATCAGATACTGTCGGTCGACTATCTTAGATAATCGGTCGACTGTGTGGAATCAGTCGGTCGAGTGAGTGGATTCACTCGGTCGACTGTGTTGACAGTTTAACTATTGATAAAATTTTAACGTACACACATAAAGATTTAATAGTCACAATATTAAATGTTATTACACGATCAAATGTAAATAAATTATATATCTAAACTAGGGATTATGCACCAACATCATCATCATCATATTCATAGTAAATAATAAATCAAGAGTAAATAATATAATATCTATTTTTAAAACTGAAATATAAATGAATAAAAAAATCCTTAACATCACTTGGATTGATATTTACACAATAAGAAGGTGAGTTGTCATATGCAAATTGACAGATGCCACCTCTTTTCTTCACACCCAATATATCATAGGTAAATCATAATCATAAATCATAAATATCATAAATTACAAACCAGGAATTAAACAATAGTCAGAGCTAACACTTTTCATAACACCTTTCCTTTTTTGTAATCTTTTCATCTGACCGTTTTGAGTGTGCAGTTCGTTTGTCACAAAATATTTAAGGGTTTATTTACTTTTAGTATTTTTTTTCGATAAGCGGAGAAAACCTCTATGAACGAGTACATTGACTTCCCTATAGAAGGTAAAACCTCAGGTAATCAATCCCTCCGAGCGCGAGACCTGGTACCGGGTGAATTGCGCATTATACGCACCCGCTAGTCACACTCCTTTTTGAACAATTTGGCATAGCCAGGAATTGAACTCGGGCGGTGTGCTTTTTAAAAGGCAAGTTTATCGACATCACCAAGAGGTGTATTATTTACTTTCGTGATCATTTGTCACATACACACATCTTGGGAGAAAACCCGACTCGCATTGCACGAACACGATCCTTAAACCATCGTGAGGGGCAGACGGAACAGGTTTGAATCCTGAATGGATTTGGGAGAAAACCCCTCGAGGTCAATCTGAAGCTCCATATTTCAAACAGATTAGCGAGCCTCGAACTTACGACCTCAACCCCACACACAATAACTAAAATATCAGAGATCAAGAAAATTCCCATGTAAAAAGTGCATAAACATTCTTTTATATATGTAGTACTTGTAGGATTAATGTGCAATGTACAACATATAACTATATGACCAACTTCATTTGAGCCTTCGGGGTCACACACATATACACCGAGACGTCAAATAAAATATATATATATATATATATATATATATATATATATATATATATATATATATATATATATATATATATATATATATATGATGTATATTATTACTCAAGTAACAAAATAGTAAATCGAAATTAATTCATTTACTATTCATATGAATAGTAAATGAAACGAAATTAATTATTTTACTATTCACATGGAAGCGACATGATAGAAATTATTAATTATAAGTTACATAACTTACCCCTAAAGTATTTGAGAAATACAACTTTTTTTTAAAGAAATGGATTTTGGGAATCAAAATATAGATAGAAACAAAACAACTTTGTACGCGTTTTGTTTCACGGACTTCACAATTCAATGTTTACTTTTACACATATATTATAAATATAAGCATTGATTGTTTTTGGAAGCGTAAGTCAGACAAAAAGATAAGGAAACACATAATTGCAATTCTCATATTCTTTTGACAAGAAAATATATCAAAGCAACATTATATTGCTTTCTTGATTTCTTTCTTGAAAGTAATCATACGGAGTATTATCATTTTAATAGTTTCACACAATTAATCAAAGGTTGATTAATTTGTTACTTGGTTTTGGACTAGCATCCATTGACAGTCGTTTGAAGTGTAGTGTGGACTATCCAAAGAGACGGTCATACTTTTGATCGTAAGTTTCTCTCCGTCTCATCAATTTCTCCAAGAAAGGTATATCGTTAACTCCTCTTTTGTTTTATATTCATGACAATTATTATGGTGTAATTGGATCATTGGAATAAATTAATCGTGTGCATGCTTCATTAAATATATGAATATATAATCTTGTAAATGTTTTTATGAAATAATAAAAGATTATTATTTTAACTATCCGCTGCATTAATCTGAAATTGGTAAAAGTATACACGGTTTTCCAATAGTACTACCACCCATGATATATCAAATTTGTTACTACGTATTTATCATAAAGAATCAATCTTGATTGTCGCAAGTGTTGTTTATATACCATGGGTTAATGTAATAATTGTATAAAGATTACGGAGTACTATGTAAATAATTTACAATAATGCTTTCTAGTATTTCATTTACTATTTATTTTTATCCAAGTTTGATGTTATCATATCATTATATATTAGGAATTAGGATTTATAACTCTAAAGGCTATCCTTATGACATTCTAAAATGCAAAATATGTTTGTACCTTGATTATAACCACACACTCCCTGCAAATAATTACCCAAATATACAAATATTTATGCATAAAATTTATGCTTAAGCATAATCCTTAACGCTACAAATAGAAAAATCCTATATATTATCATATATACTAAATACTAAGGACAAGGATAAGAGGTCCACTTGGTCACAAACGACCAAAACAAAGACACTCGCTTGGATGACACCACTGACAGAGCGAAGGCTATTGAAAATGCAATTGAACGTACATAAAAACACCAACCACATACCATTAACCTAAAACATATATAAAATCCGATCTTGTATCCAACCTCGTATCCGTCACATCACGAAAACCACTTACCCGAAAACATTGACCGGGCAATCCAAGAACACCTATCCCGAGGCCTGCAAACCAAAGAACTCTCTCGTATTTGATAAACCCCATGCCCACTCCGAAATCCAGAGAAACACCGAATCTGTCGAGTAAATACCAATCACCCTTTGGGCAGACAATACGCCCCCGAGAGAACCCCCAACCCACATCAATTTTATGACGTCAAACAAGAACCACAACGACAACGAGCCAACCCAAATAGACTCCCCGACGAGATAAATGGAATGAACGAACCATACCAGTAGCAATTGAACGAAATCAAACGCATCGCACCGAAAAGAAACCGAGCCAGCTCCACCAAGTTTTATTAAAACTGTAAGACCCGAAACCGTTCCGTACATTGTTTGTATTTAAAAGCTGGCGACCAGGATTTTCTGTTTTGGGCCGCGCCGCGGCTGGTATCTGATGGGCCAGCTTTTCCTTTTTGAAGATATTTAAAAGGGGCTTTTTGGTAATTTCACTTGGGGACGAATTTAAAGCCCCAAGATCATATCTAGATCCTCATTTACTCCATTTTCAACCACCACTTCTTATCCACTTAAATTCCAGAGAGAGAGAGAGAGAGTGATTCTTGTGAGAGAAAGCTTGAATCAAGGAAGAAGAGTTGATTTCGGGCCATAGTGCGTGTATTAAAGTTGTTCATCTCCTCACTAGCTACGTGTGGGTTGTAGTGGTATGTTCTAACCTTGTTTTTCCTCATTTTAATTTGTTTAAGGGTTAGGGTTAGGGTTTGGGTAAGTGAAGAACATAAAACCCATATTTGGTGATTTTGGGTGTTCTTGGGTAAGATTGAGTCATGAAGACTCAATAGCAACTAACCTAGGGTTTCAAAGTATTAATTGTTGTTATGAGCTTTAATTGGTTAGTTAATTACTAGCACACCTAGATATAAGTAAATGAGTGTTATGTGGGTTAGTGGATGACCTGAAATGGGTGTGTTGACTTTTAAATGGTCAAATGGGGAATAATGGACCTAAGTTGGTTAATGTGTGTGAAAGATGCTTAACCTCGTGTTGAAAAGTGTTTTAAGACCCTATTTTGACTAGTGTTAGGGTTTTGGTGAAAGTTGACCCAATTTTAGGGTTAAGTGTGCAAATGAGTCGAAATTTGCACCATGGGCCAAAATGACCTAAGGATGGTTAGTGAGTTGGTTGACTAACTCGAATGAATGATTGATTATGTGTATAATGTAATAGGTACGTTACCTTGAAGTTGCGAGCTTGGTTTATCAATTCACCAAAGGCGTAAGGTGAGTGGAATAATTATACGTGTAGGTATATAATGTATTTATTTGTGTAGTATGAATGTGGTATTGTCGCGGTGTTCAAGACACCACATTCTAAGTAACGAGTAGTATTGTCGCGGTGTTCAAGACACTACTCATTGGTTGATTGACATGTGGTATTGTCGCGGTGTTTAAGAAACCACATTGTCATGGGAGTGGATGCCGCGGTGTTCAAGGCACCACTCATTGTGTGATTGACATGTGGAATCGTCGCGGTGTTCATGACGCCACATTGTCATGGGGGTGAGTTAGTCGCGTTGTTCAAGACGTCACCCGGGGGATTAGTGATTACGCGGTGTTTAAGTAACACTAATGGATGTTATGAACTCCGACGGTCTTCTAAGTACCGTTCCCTTGTTCGATTAGTTAACCATGGTTATTGTGTTGTAGTGTAAGCATATTATATTGTGCGAGTTATATATGCCTTTGTTGTGCTAGCTTGTGGTATTGGAGGTTAATGTCTTTGTAATTGAGATGATAAGCTATTCGTGTTGCTAGCTGTATGCGATATGTGTGTAAGTGGTTTGCAAGTAGGTATATTATATATGTATGTGTATAATTATTGCATTCACTAAGCGTTAGCTTACCCTCTCGTTGTTTACCTTTTTAGGCTCCGACGCGGATAAGGGCAAAGGTATTCGATTAGACTAGGGATACTCGGGAGATTTAGCTTTTGGAAGTTCGACCAAGTTATGAGTAGTTTAAACCCCAAACACCATGCTCTAAGTGTCGTTTGGAAGTTATACTTTTTGATGGTCGAAACTCATATTTTAATTGTAACGAGAAAATGATGCTCGATGGTCAATTGTTTGAACGGATCTCTTAAAACATGTAAACTTTTGTTTAACGAAGTGGCGTGAAGCCCTTTTGAAACGTTGGATCTTATGTTCGCGAAAATTGGCACTTGTGTAGCTTTGTTAAGTTGGAATCTGCAACAGGGGCGAGCCGCGCCGCGGCCCTCATGGGGCCTTTTGAGGGTCGAGGGTCTTTATGATCCTGACTTCCTGAAACAGTGTTAAGCCGCGCCGTGGGCTAAGCCTGGCAGGCCAGGTTGGCTCATATATATAAAAAATATATATATTTTCGTGTCGATTAAGAGTTGGGTTGTTACAAGTGGTATCAGAGCATGGTCTAAGGGATTTTGGCGACTTGAGATAGGTGCCTAGACTTAGACTTTATTGTGTGTGCGCTTTATGCGAGACTTGTAGGACTTTGGGTCGGATCGAGAATTGTTAGTGCTTAGGTTTATGTGAACTAACCTTGCGCTACTTGTTTTGTAACAGACTGAAACCCGGGCTAGTTGTAAGTTGCCTATTTTTGCCCTTAGGGTTTGTGCTTAGTCTTAAGTGCTTTTATTTTAATTATTTTATTAGTGTTTTAATATAATTGTGTTGTGACCAGTTTGTGACAAGGGTCCCAGAACAGATTTGTTTATTTCAATTGGACCTCGTTTGGGTTACCTAATCTTGTGCGAAAGATATCAGATAACTGGTAAATACCCGTGTGTTGTACAGTGTGGGAATTAATCCCAATTATGTGACTAGTGTGCTGTATTTTCTCCCCATTTCTAGAAAATTCACCTAAAACACCATACCTTCATCCCTCCCATCTACCAAACCCTAATCCTTAAACATTGATCTTGAGCTCAAATTGGTGTTAGAATCGTGTTTGTTATCGTTTACTGAGTCTATCAAGGTAAGTAACATGTGTTTTTGTGTTTAATTTGTTATTAAATTCATGGTTTTGTGTGAGTTTTGTAAAAAGCTTGAATTTGTGTCAAAACAAGTGATTTAAGTGTTGTTATGGACAAATTGTTGTGGGTTTTGAGTCTATAACAAGTAGTGAACAAGTTGTGGTCGATTTTGGTGTTTAAAACGAGCTCTAGATCGAGATTTGAGGATTTTATCGTGAAGTTCGTAGCCTTTGTTCAGTTTTTGAGGAAGATGAACACAGTCGGCCGACTGTCGGTCGACAGTCGACCGACTGAGGGTGAACCGACCGACTGAGATTTACCTTCGGCCGATTGATGTAATACCAAGTGAATCGACCGACTGGTAAGGTCAGTCGACCGGTTGTGTCTTCAGTCGACCGACTGTCAGTGTCAGTCGACCGACTGTGTGTCCAGGGCAGAATGTTTTACTAAAGTGCCTTTTACCAGAATGTTTTACCAAAGTGTTAAGCATGAAAATTTTAGCGGACGCATTTTTTTTACTAATTTGCTATAATCCGCTGTCAGTGTGTATAATATTGATGGGAACACTATTCTAACTTGGTTTTTGCTGTTCTCAGGAGATAAGGACAAGGAGGAAGCTCAGAAATAATAACTGAGCAGTTGCTGGTAATTGGTGAGTGGGTCTATCTACGGATAGAGTTTAAGTAGCATATCATGCTATTGTGGTTGACTCTTTTACCATGCATAGTGTAGGAATTGCTATGATAGAATAATATCGTTTGCCTGATGTTGTATGTAAATTATGTGTACACTGTGTGAATGGCACCAGTCGGGCCTAGGGAGACTGGGGACTCGAGACCGTGCTTAGGAGAGGTTAGAGTCCGTATGAGGTCAACCGTGCCAAGGGGAGGTCGGGTCCATAGGCTACTGATTGTGGAGTATAGTGTGAATGATGCATCCCCTGCATCTGGATAACTATACTGTGAATT
Organism: Rutidosis leptorrhynchoides; assembly: GCF_046630445.1. NCBI lineage: Eukaryota > Viridiplantae > Streptophyta > Magnoliopsida > Asterales > Asteraceae > Rutidosis > Rutidosis leptorrhynchoides. The sequence goes on along the minus strand of NC_092342.1, from coordinate 353,829,247 downwards.
GTGTAGCAGAGACTATCGGTAGACTCAGGCCCAATCAGCTGAGAGTCGTGTGCTCGTACAAGCCGATGATCCTCGTATTGTCTTATTGTATGCTAGTTGGTAGTTAGCAGGTACTGTTGATGTATATAGCTTGTGTGTGGCTTAAGCTATATCTATTAGAAAGATTCCATTCACTTAGCGGTGCGCTAATCCCCCACATATTCTCCCCTTGCAGGTTTAGGTACTGCTAGTCGGGATGGGTGCTGATGCAGAAGACATGTTTGACAACCCTACTCTGATGTGGACTTTTGTTTAAATCATGTTTTGTAATAACGTAACACCGTTGTGTAAACTTAAACTTAATTACTCAGATTAATGTAATGACGCGACTTATAGTGTGTTTGTTAATAAAGTCTACCGTTGTGTTTTAAAAAAAATGGCCGGTGTTACATGTTTTGTGTTGTGTTTAGCAATCATCAATTGAGATAGACGTTGTACTGGCAAGTTAATGCGACGTGCTCGCGTAACAATGATTAGCTACCATTGTTACGGGTTCAAATCGTGTCAAACAAGCGACGTACGACGATTGTTGAGCAAGATGGGGTAGTGTTGTGTATATGTATATACATACGTGTTATGTCTTTTCGTTTCTTCGTTTAACCTATTCCGTTTTATAGAATGAAGACGAGAAACGGACCCGATAACGAAGACAGGGGTACGAGTGAGGACTCCGAATTCACGGCCAAGGTTGAGGCCATCTTTAAACGTCAAAAGACGAAGTTTCTAGAAGATGTTAAGAAGATGTTTCTAGATACGATCGACGAGCAACTAGTCAATGTAGTAAAGGAGCAAATTAAGGCCGTTCTTCACGAAGATAATGTGGGGAGACGGGACTTTTTCTATAAGAATTTCAAAGATTCTCAACCTCCCACCTTTGAAGGTGAACGAGACCCTCTTAAAAGTGCCCGTTGGATCTCCGATATGGAGGGGGCCTTCCTTACTCGTGAATGTCCTCTCGATAAGAAGACAAAGTACGGGTGTAGTATGTTGAGGGGCGATGCTAAGTTGTGGTGGGACGCAAAAATCCAAGTTTATGGTGAAGAACAATGCATGGAATTCATTTGGGATGAATTCAAGACGGAATTTTTCGATGAGTACTGAACTTCGGCCGATCTTACTAGGCTTAAGGACGAGTTACGTTCCTTGAGGCAAGGGTCGATGGATTTGAACACTCTCAAATCCGTGTTTTTGTCCAAGACCCAATTTTTCCCGGAGTATGTCGGGAATGATAAAATGTTGAAAGAAGATTTCTATCGAATCTTGAATGATAGTTATCAAGAGAAGATTAGTGTGAACGTGGTGAAAAGCTTTGATGAGTTGTTTAATATGGCCAAAGGTTTTGAGGCACTTCTGTTGAGAAAGAGTGGCTTTACTTTTGGCATGAGGAAGTTCGAAGCTACTAGTCATTATAACAAGAAGGGTAAAGGTGCAACCGAGAGTGTCGGTAGTGTGAAGAAAAGTGTTCCTGGAGAATTCAGTTATTCTTTTCACAATTGTGGACGAAAGGGGTATATAGCCCGTGATTGCACCAACCCATCTTCTACAATCAAACTCACTTGTTATAACTTTGGTAAAGAAGGGCACAAGAGGCCGGAATGTCTCGATTCGAATAATGATCATGTTAAGAAGTTGGAGAAGGCAGTGGGTACGGCTAGGGGTCGCAATTATTTGATGACCAATGACGAAGCCAAGCAATCTAACGAAGTTGTCTCAGGTACTTTTATGGTTAATTCTAATCCGGCACGGATACTTTTTGATAGTGGTGCTAACTTGTCGTTTGTGTTTCCAAAATTTGTGCCTAAACTTAATACACCGTTAGCTAAGTTAAGTTATCCGGTAGAAGTTGAAATAGCGGATGGCAAGACGGTGCTAGTGGTTGATGTGTGTAAAAATTGTAATGTTGTGTTTGGTGCCAAAAACTTTAAAATTGATCTCATCCTGATGACTTTGGGTGATTTTGATATCGTTGTTGGTATGGATTGGCTCGATCATAATAGAGCCGATATTGCATGCCATGAAAAATCTATTCGTGTGAAAACCCCAAGTGGTGGAGAGTTAATTATTCATGGCGATAAGCGAAGAAGACTTGTACCGATGTGCACTTTTGCACGGGCACGTCGTTTCCTTGTTAGTGGTGGCATGGCTTTTCTTGCCCATGTTGTTGATACTCGTGATGAGCCACCACCCATTCGTGAAATTTCGGTGGTGAATAAATTTGAAGACGTTTTTTCGGATGAGTTACCGGGTGTTCCGACGGAAAGACAAGTTGAATTTCGCATTGAGTTGGTTCCGGGGGCTACCCTCATTGCTAAAACTCCTTATCGTTTAGCGCCGACGGAAATGCAAGAGTTGTTAAATCAAACCCAAGAGTTACTTGAAAAGGGTTTTATCAGACCGAGTGCTTCGCCATGGGGCGCTCCGGTTTTATTCGTGAAGAAGAAGGATGGTAGTATGCGGATGTGCATCGATTATCGAGAGTTGAATAAAGTGAGGATCAAGAATCGTTATCCATTGCCTCGGATTGACGATTTGTTTGATCAACTCCAAGGTGCAACGTATTTCTCAAAGATCGACCTACGGTACGGCTATCACCAAATGTGTAACATCCCGCGTTTTTCCGTTAAATTTATTTTTAACACCGTCATTTTTTTAGATAATATCTTTTGTTATCTAAATTCGTGCCTTTCGTTAACTAATGTTCTTGATATTCTCGTTATTGGATTATAACGTCACTCGTTTACTCTAGCGTTTTTAAAATATTCGTTTGACGCAACCGCTTTGAAACTTGAAAGACCGAAGTGGGCAAAGTGGTGACTAGGTCAACTAGTCAACCACTTCACCACCACCACACATTCAACCTCCTCTTTCTTTTCTTACTTCTCTTTTTCTCTCCATCTCAAGAACACACACAAACACCCAATTCAATCAATCATCATCCAAATCCGAATCAAGAAGCAAACATCAAAACAAATTACATTTTCGTAATCCTCTCTTCATCATCTACATTTTGGTACCAATTTCATCAAGTTTGGGTAACTTTCTAAAAATACTAGATTTCTCTAAATTCGTTTTATATATACTTGAAATGGTGTTAATTAGTGTCTATGGCTCAAGTCTAACATGAATATGTGTTTAGTTTGCTCGATTTGTTGTTTTAAGTAACTAGCTTGAACACTTGAAATGGGTGTGCTTAATCTTTGATTTTGGATGATTAAATGTTGTTAGATGTTAAAAGTTCATGTATTAAATGTAACATCCCGCGTTTTTCCGTTAAATTTATTTTTAACACCGTCTTTTTCTTTTAAATAATACCTTTCGTTATTTAAATTCGTAGTTTCCGTTGACTAACGTTCATAATAATTCCGTCATTTAATTATAACATCTCTCGTTAACTTGCGTTTTAAAAATATTCGATCGGTTAAATCCCGCACCCGCTTTGAAACTCGAGGGACCGGAGTTGCCAAATGGGCAAACTAGTTGACTAGGTCAACTAGTCAACCCATTTCATCCATTCCATCATCTCCCTCATCCCTTTTCTCTCCATCTCAAGAACACACACACAAACCCATTCCATTCATTCATCATCTAAATTCAATCTTGGAAGCTCACAACAAATCCGATTACATATTTGGAATCCTCTCTTCATCCTCTACAATTTGATACCAACTTCATCTCGTTTGGGTAACATTTCTAAAACTCTAGATTTCTCTAAATTCGTGTTTTTGATTTGAAATGGTGTTAGTTAGTGTCTATGGCTCGAGTCTAACATGAATATATGTTTGGTTTGCTCGATTTGTTGTTTTTGGAGTAACTAGCATGAACTTGAGATGGGTGTGCTTAATCCTTGATTTTGGATGAGTTAATGTTGTTAGATTGTTAAAGTGCATGTTTTAATTGTGTTACTAGTATCACTAGCTTCATTTTGATGTGTAGGTTGATTTGTAAAACTTCAAAAACATGATTAATGATTTTGTGATTCTTGACTAGGGTTTGATGGTTCTTGACATGAATTTTTGGATGCTTGAATGCCATGGAATGTTAATTGTTAGTGTTTAGTTGTAATGTATGCTCCATTACCTTCAAAACGGCATATCATATGTGTGAATTGGTTTCCCGAAACTCAAATTGCATTTGATGAACTTGAAACCTTGAAATGAACGTTTAATGATCACTTGATGAGTTTTCGGCTATTGTAAATGATGTTGTCGTTTGATGATAAGTGCTTAGTTGTGTTCCTTGTCAAAAGAGCTTTCCAACGGTATAAGATACGTCTTCTAGTTGTTTACGGTTTGCGTTTTATGGTTATTTGAAGTTTTGACCAAGACTTGAACCTTGAAACTGACCAGGTGCCAGACCACGTGTTATGTCGCGGCGCGACACATCTGGCCGCGGCGCGGCATATGCCGTGGTCAGATTCTGACCTATTTTGTCAAATTTCGAAAAATGTTTGCTATGCTACGCACCTCCGATTAACATGTAACTTGGCCAACATGCTCATATATGACTTCTAAGCTTAGAAAAATAGTTCGGAACCCGACCCGAACGTGTTGACTTTCGTTGACTTTGACCGACCAAAGTTTGACTTTTAATCAAACTTAACCAAATATTTGTGCAATCGTTCTAACATGTTTTTATACTTGTACCTTGCATGAAACATGACAATTTGATTCACATGCTATTATGATCGAGTCTTAACGAGCCATAGGACTAATTGAACATCTTTGACCGTTTGTGTTTACCGTTATTGATACAACCTATATGTTTAGGTCAAGACTAGCTTTGTCTTTGCACACGTTTACTTTGTGAAGTACATTTATACTCGTGCAATCAAAGGTGAGATCATAGTCCCACTTTTACTCTTTTTGAACTTATATTTGGGATGAGAAAACATAAACGATTCTTTTGAACTAAGTGAACACAAGAACGGGAAAACAAACATTCTACATACGAGTTTAGAACAAAATCCTCAATTCGATTATCATTAGTTACACTTGCCGGGTGTAAGCGAGAACTTATGTTATATGGCCATATGGGTTGACAACCCTCATCCTTGACGGTTCGCTACCGTCTACGGATGAAATATATTTTCGAGAATCAGTGTTTGTTCTAGCACTAAGTGATGGGGTATACAATGGAAGGAATGTTAAGCTTTGATAATTGGGTGCTCGTGAAACAAACTTTTGGAATGTATTACTATTATTTCATTGATGCAAATCTTGTGGTTCACTTGTACTTACTTACTTAAACCTATGATTTCACCAACGTTTTCGTTGACAGATTTCTATGTTGTTCTCAGGTCTTGCACGATATGTGAAACATGCTTCCGCTTACTATTTGATACTTGCATCCGATGTCGAGTATACATGCATTTCATGGAGCGTCTTTTGACTTTACTTTAAACCGTGTCGCCTAGATTTCAATCGTACTTATAACGTTGTAACTTAACTTTTGGTTGAACAATTCTTGTAAACTTTGAAACAATCTTTGTTTTGAAATGAAGGCGACATATTTTGGTCAAACGTTATCTTAAAGACTTATAATCAGGTAATGGGACCCACGTAGCCGACGCCGTCACTTAACGATTTGTCGGGGTCGCTACAGTTGGTATCAGAGCCTTGGTTGTAGGGATTTAGAGTTCATTTGTGTCCACCCCGAGTCATAGGGTACATAGGTGAATCTAGACTACAACCGGCATATAGACTGAAGTAGGAATTATTTGACAAATTGTGCATTTATACTCGAACTCTTCTATCATATCTAACTCGTATTCGATCTTGATCTTACGTTGATAAATTTTGTTGATGCGCCACCTTGACTTTATGAAGTAATGTTAAATGCACATGAGAATCAGGGTAATATAATTTCCGGGATTATATTACGGTGATTCACATGGACGTTCCGACATTATGACGTAAAGAATTTAAGGCGAGTCAAGGAAAATTTTCTCTCTATCCTTATTCCATACTGTGGTTAGTATTGTTGAAAATACTAACCAACGATATTCTTGTGTCATGAAGGAACAATGGCTCACCAAGGTCAACACAACACTCCTCTCGAAACTCTTGAACAAGCTCTTCAACGAATGATAACCACCGCCGTGGGTACGGCCGTGGCCGATCACTTTTCTAACAACAACAATCATGGAGCCGGTAATTCAAGCGAAGGTTGCTCCTACAAGAACTTCATGAAGTACAATCCTCCCACTTTCGATGGAACCGGGGGACCGGTTACCCTCACCCGATGGTTTGAACAAATGGAGACCGTTTTTAACACAAGCGGTTGTCGAGACCAAGATAAGGTCAAGTTTTCCACCCTCACTTTCACCGGTATTGCTCTCTCATGGTGGAACACGTATGTACAATTAGTGGGAAGCGATGAAGCCCACACACTCTCTTGGACCGAATTAAGAGAAAGAATGATCACCGAATACTTCCCGCGCGACGAGACTCGAAGGCTCGAACAGGGTCTAAGGAATTTAAAAACGGCCGGAAATGACCTCAAGGCTTATAATCAACGGTTTACCGAACTAGTCTCGATGTGTCCAATTCTCATGACTCCCGAATCCCTAAGAGTCGAACTTTACATGGATGGCCTCCCTAAGAGCATTCAACACAAGGTAATGACATCTCAACCCACTAACCTACAAGAGGCTTTAACAATGGCCCGCCAAGCCTTAGAAACGGTGAATGAAATGGAAGCACCGGCACCAATGGTCGAGAACCACCCGAGTAACAACAAAAGAACATGGGAAGCCTCTCAATCAAGCAACCACAACAATAACAACAACCCCGCCAAGAAGCCCTTCATCCCCAACGACAAGAAAGGTTATACCGGACACCTACCGTATTGTAACGAGTGCTACAAACATCATTTAGGTGAATGTGGCAAACCTTTTTGCTTGAAGTGTCAAAGAAGTGGCCATGTAGCCCACGATTGTAGGAATACCGCTCCCGTCGCTCAAAAGGAGCCCAATGCACCCAAGACGGGTGTTTGTTTTGAATGTGGCCAACTGGGTCATTTTAGGAATGTGTGCCCAAATAAGAAAATCAACCCCAACGCACGCCGTTGAACCTTCGACATCGACACCAAGGATGCCCGGAACGACGATGGACTAGTAACGGGTACGTTTCTTCACAACAAACCGTATATTTCATACTTGTTCGATTCGATTACCGCTAGACGTTTTATAACCAAGGATTTGACTCATGCTCTTTATATTCCACCTCTTTCCCCCAGATACTACTTAGACGATTTAAGTGACCGACGGAAAAACATTGTGTGCCTATAAATTTTATTGGAGGAAATACGTTAAGACTTTTGACTTGACACCTATAGAACTAGGGAACTCGGAACCTATTCGTTAAAAAAAAAAAAAAAAAAAAAAAAAAAAAAAAAATGTGTTTCCCCATCATCTTGTATAGATTATTGTGAACTGAGTAATTTTCGGTTGGAAACCGATACCCTCTCCCTCGCATCCATGACCTCATGATTTCTTGCATGAATCCCGTGTGTATTCCAAAACGACCTCCGTTCCGGTTATCATCAATTGGGGGTTAAGGGAGACGATGTCTCCTGAGTCTTTTCCGAACTCGCAACGTTAGTTGTAAATCTCTCTTAGTACCGTTTGATTTATTTAGGACTCCGTCCGTATTCATGAACCTCCTAAACCACGTATGCAACTTATCTAGACAAATCTGTTATCGTATTTATGGATGACATCTTAACTTATTCAAGTAAAGAAGGCAAACGAACAACATCATCATCTTACGCTCGAACTTTGAGAAAAGAGCAACTCTATGCCAAATTCTCCGAGTGAGAATTTCTGTTAAACGAAGTCAAATTTTCTAGACCATGATGTTAATGGTCAAGGCATTACAATCAATATCGAAATCAAGCCACACGTAATCATGAAACTCTCTCAACTCAGACTTGTATTCGTAAAATCCTAGATCTCGTCTATTTTTACCGAAGATTCATTCCTGACTTTTCTCGTGTTACACGACTTTTAAACTCGTTAACTCACTAAGGGAAAACTTTAAACCTCTCCGTGTTCGAACCTTGAGCGTGATTCTTCACACCAACATTTCTAGTTAAAATCGTATAGCAACAGATGGAACTCAAACATGGAAATATTTCTACATGAACGCCGAAAGGCATACTCTCTCGACTCAAAAATTAACGTAACTAAAATTCGTTATTTTGCACGAAGAATTCGAATACTAAATTGTGGATCCGATCAATATTCTTGTCATCACGTACCACACTACATACCTCTGTTATTTCACCGTTACCGTCTGATATTACTGGAAATTAAGATAACACACAATCCAACGATACTTCACTCTTCTTTGACTTAACGCCCTTGTGTTTCTGATAATCGGTCAACTATTATTCAACCCCGAACTATACAACTACGTGTACTACCTCGTTTCTCTTTCAGACTTCAACTTTTGACAACTAGAGGCACGTTATGGCAACCTCGAGATGTAAACTCATCCTATTCTAAGTCCTCATTTCACTCCTATCTTTATCGCTCGCATTTCTGTTTAAGGAAACTCCTTGTAACATTTCTCCATGGGTAGAGAAACTCCTCACATTACATTAGTATTCGCCACGAGGGTGAATAGTCCTAACGAACATTTTTTGTGAACCCTAACTGACTTGTTCAAACATATCTTAAGAGATTCTATTCCAACACGGTGTATCCTTGTCAATTATCCCGTATCGAAATACTCGTTTCACTTCTAGTTTTACAAGAAACCTTGGGAACCTGCTTAGACATGAGTACCGCGTACCACCCACAAACTGACGAACCGAGCAAACGAACGATTTACGTCTTGGAAAGACATCTCACAAACTCGTATTGTCACCTATAGTAGATCACTCTTACAACAGTAGTTACCACTCGTGTGTTCACGCGCACTTTTCGAAACCTTATATGACCGCTAATGTCATACCCCTGTTCATTTAACCAAAGCATCAACCACCGAAATCTGAACTCCATCAAGAAACAACAATTGAGGTCGTTCAAGTCCGAGAAGGGCTCGAGACAACCCATTGTCGCCAGAAGAGTTATACCAAACTTAGAGGAGAACCTCACAAATCCCAGTGTGTAACCGCGTAATATTGAGAACCCGCACCTTGGAAGGGTGTAATCCGTTTCGGGAATCAGGGAAAGTTAAACCCGCGACATGTTAACCCTTTTGAAACCTTGGGGCGTATTGGAACCGCTCCCTACCGTTTAGAACTTCCGACTCAATTAAGTTTCCGTTTACCCTACATTTCGTGTAACAAACTTAGAAACGTGTCCTGCGGAACAGGAACGTGCAATCCTGCTGGATACATCAACTATCGATGACAAACTTCTCTTCATAGGAAAACCAGTTGAAACTGGGGATCGTAAAAACCGAACCTTAATGCAACGTAAAACCCTGACTATCCAAATTCATGAGAACCCTCAAGAACGTACTTTCACTTATTCATAGCATTGACAACGTAAAGTCTCGAGTAAGAGATATCGACTACTACTTCCAACTAAATTTCGGGACGAAATTTCTTTTGAGTTGTGGATAATGTAACATCCCGTGTTTTTCCGTTAAATTTATTTTTAACACCGTCTTTTTCTTTTAAATAATACCTTTCGTTATTTAAATTCGTAGTTTCCGTTGACTAACGTTCATAATAATTCCGTCATTTAATTATAACATCTCTCGTTAACTTGCGTTTTAAAAATATTCGATCGGTTAAATCCCGCACCCGCTTTGAAACTCGAGGGACCGGAGTTGCCAAATGGGCAAACTAGTTGACTAGGTCAACTAGTCAACCCATTTCATCCATTCCATCATCTCCCTCATCCCTTTTCTCTCCATCTCAAGAACACACACACAAACCCATTCCATTCATTCATCATCTAAATTCAATCTTGGAAGCTCACAACAAATCCGATTACATATTTGGAATCCTCTCTTCATCCTCTACAATTTGATACCAACTTCATCTCGTTTGGGTAACATTTCTAAAACTCTAGATTTCTCTAAATTCGTGTTTTTGATTTGAAATGGTGTTAGTTAGTGTCTATGGCTCGAGTCTAACATGAATATATGTTTGGTTTGCTCGATTTGTTGTTTTTGGAGTAACTAGCATGAACTTGAGATGGGTGTGCTTAATCCTTGATTTTGGATGAGTTAATGTTGTTAGATTGTTAAAGTGCATGTTTTAATTGTGTTACTAGTATCACTAGCTTCATTTTGATGTGTAGGTTGATTTGTAAAACTTCAAAAACATGATTAATGATTTTGTGATTCTTGACTAGGGTTTGATGGTTCTTGACATGAATTTTTGGATGCTTGAATGCCATGGAATGTTAATTGTTAGTGTTTAGTTGTAATGTATGCTCCATTACCTTCAAAACGGCATATCATATGTGTGAATTGGTTTCCCGAAACTCAAATTGCATTTGATGAACTTGAAACCTTGAAATGAACGTTTAATGATCACTTGATGAGTTTTCGGCTATTGTAAATGATGTTGTCGTTTGATGATAAGTGCTTAGTTGTGTTCCTTGTCAAAAGAGCTTTCCAACGGTATAAGATACGTCTTCTAGTTGTTTACGGTTTGCGTTTTATGGTTATTTGAAGTTTTGACCAAGACTTGAACCTTGAAACTGACCAGGTGCCAGACCACGTGTTATGTCGCGGCGCGACACATCTGGCCGCGGCGCGGCATATGCCGTGGTCAGATTCTGACCTATTTTGTCAAATTTCGAAAAATGTTTGCTATGCTACGCACCTCCGATTAACATGTAACTTGGCCAACATGCTCATATATGACTTCTAAGCTTAGAAAAATAGTTCGGAACCCGACCCGAACGTGTTGACTTTCGTTGACTTTGACCGACCAAAGTTTGACTTTTAATCAAACTTAACCAAATATTTGTGCAATCGTTCTAACATGTTTTTATACTTGTACCTTGCATGAAACATGACAATTTGATTCACATGCTATTATGATCGAGTCTTAACGAGCCATAGGACTAATTGAACATCTTTGACCGTTTGTGTTTACCGTTATTGATACAACCTATATGTTTAGGTCAAGACTAGCTTTGTCTTTGCACACGTTTACTTTGTGAAGTACATTTATACTCGTGCAATCAAAGGTGAGATCATAGTCCCACTTTTACTCTTTTTGAACTTATATTTGGGATGAGAAAACATAAACGATTCTTTTGAACTAAGTGAACACAAGAACGGGAAAACAAACATTCTACATACGAGTTTAGAACAAAATCCTCAATTCGATTATCATTAGTTACACTTGCCGGGTGTAAGCGAGAACTTATGTTATATGGCCATATGGGTTGACAACCCTCATCCTTGACGGTTCGCTACCGTCTACGGATGAAATATATTTTCGAGAATCAGTGTTTGTTCTAGCACTAAGTGATGGGGTATACAATGGAAGGAATGTTAAGCTTTGATAATTGGGTGCTCGTGAAACAAACTTTTGGAATGTATTACTATTATTTCATTGATGCAAATCTTGTGGTTCACTTGTACTTACTTACTTAAACCTATGATTTCACCAACGTTTTCGTTGACAGATTTCTATGTTGTTCTCAGGTCTTGCACGATATGTGAAACATGCTTCCGCTTACTATTTGATACTTGCATCCGATGTCGAGTATACATGCATTTCATGGAGCGTCTTTTGACTTTACTTTAAACCGTGTCGCCTAGATTTCAATCGTACTTATAACGTTGTAACTTAACTTTTGGTTGAACAATTCTTGTAAACTTTGAAACAATCTTTGTTTTGAAATGAAGGCGACATATTTTGGTCAAACGTTATCTTAAAGACTTATAATCAGGTAATGGGACCCACGTAGCCGACGCCGTCACTTGACGATTTGTCGGGGTCGCTACATTAAATGTGTTACTAGCATCATTAGCTTCAATTTGATGTGTAGGTTGATTGAGAAATATTCATAAACATGATTATTGATTTTGTAATTTTGGGTTAGGGTTTGATGAACTTTAAAATGAACTTTTGATGCCTTGAATGACATGAGATGTTGTTAGTAAGTGTTTAGTTGTATTGTATGTTTAATTACCTTCGAAATGGTATATCGTATACGTAAATTGGTTGCCCGAATAGCGAAATGCATTTTTAGAACTTGAAACTTTGATTATGAACATTTATCGATCATTCAATGAGGTTTTTGTTGTGGTAAATGATGAACTTGTTTGATGAAATGTGTTTAGTTGTGTTCCTTGTCGAAATACCTTTCCAACGATATAAGATACTTATTTTGAATGTTTACGGTTCATGAGTTATGCTTGTTTGAAGTTTGGTTCATGCACTTGATAAAACTCAGAAACAACATTTCACAGGTACAGGAGCGACGCTCCTGAAATAAGAGCACCGCTCCTGGTAGGCCTTTTTGTGGAGTTTTTCACCAGATGTCAGGAGCGCCGCTCCTGAAAAACAAGAGCGCCGCTTCTGGTCCTCAAGAGCGCCGCTCCTGGTTTTGGTGCGCCGCTCCTGTGCTGAAAATGTAGACCAACTTATTTTGTATTTTCACAAATTCATCCCCGCTTACTCGCAACTCCAATTAACATGAAGCTTGCCCAATATGTTTATATATGATTACTAATTGAAGAAAAATTGTCGGATACCCGACCCGACCCCGTCGACGTTGACTTTGACTTTGACCAAGTTTGACTTTTATTCAAACTTAACCAAATACTTGTTTAAACCATTCTAATCTTCTTGTATACTTGATTCTTGCATGGAACTTGCCAATTTGATTCACATGCTATATAATCGAGTCGTAACGAGTCATAGGACTAATTGAACACATTTCGTCCGACCTTGTGTCGTAACCGGTTAATTGATACAACTTACTTGTTTAGGTCAAGGCTAGGCAACTATCATGCACACGTTTACTTTGTGAAGTACCTTTATACTCGTGCACTCGAGGTGAGATCATAGTCCCACCTTTTCAACAACTTTTATACTTTTAAATCGTGGGCTGAGAATCATATACATTACATACTTATATACATTTCATATGTATATATACTTTTCATACTTTGATACTTGAACACGAATACAAAAGCAAAGATACATACGAGTTAGAACAAAAATCCTCAAGTCCAATTACCATTAGTTACACTTGTCGGGTGTGAGCGAGAACTTATGTTGTGTGGTCATACGGGTTTGACGAACCCTCATCTGACGGATGAAACGTATTTTTGGGATATAGTGTAGGTTCTAACACTATTATGCAGAGGTAAGATTCAGTTAAGTTTTGGTAATTGGGTGCTCGTGATACATACAACATCCTTTTGGATGTATACGCTTGATATTCATTTTATACTAAATCTTGTGGTTCAAAAACAACATCTTTTGAGATGTATACGCTTGATACAAACACATCTTTTGAGATATATACGCTTTGATACTAAACCTTGTGGTTCAAAAACATACTTTTACAAATACACTTATGATCTCACCAACATTTTTCGTTGACAGTTTTCTATATGTTTCTCAGGTTCATACTTGGCTACTTGATACATGCTTCCGCACACTTTGATTACTTACTTGGAGTCAAGCATACATGCATACGCTAGCGATAGCACTTTTGGATTCAAAATTATAGCATACATACTTACGCTATTTATAGCAACCGTGATTTTCAACTTATTATGTCGCAAGTTATTTCATTTATACTTTATAACTTTTGTAAACTTAAACTTGTTGTCGATCCGTTTTGTAAACTAAACTTTGCAAGTCTTACACGTTTCAAATGAATGCGACATAATTTTGGTCAAACGCGTCTCATATAGGGACTATGACCACGCAACGGGACCTAAGTTGTAACGGCGCCGTCAATGACGATTTTGCCGGGTTGTTACAGATGGTATCAGAGCGTTGGTTGTAGGGATCTAGGATGTACATTAGTGCGTCTGACAGAGTCGTTAGGACGCATTAGTGAATCTAGACTACAACCGGATAGTTAGCCATTGCATTCTGACATATATTTGCTATATATAGCACTTACTTGACTACTTGTGCATTATACTTGAATCATTCTTAGGCAAACTTCTTAATGGTACCAAGTTTTCATCATACGAACTTGTATTCTGCAACTTTCTGGTAATACACGTAAATTCAAGATTTATACATGTAAGGATGACAACGACTTCATTAGTCACACTAGTTCGGGAACTCGGTCTCCCAGATTGTTATTTCGCCACCGTCTCAACTTACTATCGGTGTCACACCGGTGTTCCTTACTATCTACCACTTCTTGTTACTACCGTCACTACTCTAGGTGAGTATCGTCATCACTACTTATTAATACGGTTGCGTACTATTCGTTATCACGATTCGTTACTCTTTTCATACCTAAATGCATTATTGTTGACTTGAACAGCATTTAACGTGAACAATCATTTATACACTTCCCTCGGGAACGCTTCTTTAGAGTTACACTAATTCTTTCGATTCAATACGAGTCACATTAGTGATGTCGCTATACTTTGTTCATTTTAGATCTTCACGATTACACGAACTTGAATCTATGAAGTGATGTGGGAATGGAGGTATGAGTTAGCGTAATATTGTAGTGACCCGAACTTTTCCATGTTTATATATATTAATTGATATTGATATTTACATGATTAAATGTTCCCAACATGTTAAGCAATCAAACTTGTTAAGACTTGATTAATTGAAATATGTTTCATATAGACAATTGACCACCCAAGTTGACCGGTGATTCACGAACGTTAAAACTTGTAAAAACTATACGATGACATATGTATGGTTATATATATAGTTAACATGTTTTTATTATAAGTATGTATCTCATTAGGTATTTTAACAATGAGTTATATACATAAAAATGAGACTATTAATTTAAGAAACTCGAAAACGATATATATAACGATTATCGTTATAACAACGTCTTACTAGGTACATATGAATCATATTAAGATATTGATACACTTGGTTAATTATGTTAAATGATAATTAAATATATTATTAAGTGTATTAACAATGAAATTCATATGTAAAAATAAGACTACTAACTTAATGATTTCGAAACGAGACATATATGTAACGATTATCGTTGTAACGACATTTAACTGTATATACATCATACTGAGATATATTATATATCATAATATCATGATAATATAACCATTTAACATCTCATTAGTTATAATAAACAATGGGTTAACAACATTCAACAAGATCGTTAACCTAAAGGTTTCAAAACAACATTTACATGTAACGACTAACGATGACTTAACGACTCAGTTAAAATGTATATACATGTAGTGTTTTAATATGTATTCATACACTTTTGAAAGACTTCAAGACACTTATCAAAATACTTCTACTTAACAAAAATGCTTACAATTACATCCTCGTTCAGTTTCATCAACAATTCTACTCGTATGCACCCGTATTCATACTCGTACAATACACAGCTTTTAGATGTATGTACTATTGGTATATACACTCCAATGATCAGCTCTTAGCAGCCCATGTGAGTCACCTAACACATGTGGGAACCATCATTTGGCAACTAGCATGAAATATCTCATAAAATTACAAAAATATGAGTAATCATTCATGACTTATTTACATGAAAACAAAATTACATATCCTTTATATCTAATCCATACACCAACGACCAAAAACACCTACAAACACTTTCATTCTTCAATTTTCTTCATCTAATTGATCTCTCTCAAGTTCTATCTTCAAGTTCTAAGTGTTCTTCATATATTCTACAAGTTCTAGTTACATAAAATCAAGAATACTTTCAAGTTTGCTAGCTCACTTCCAATCTTGTAAGGTGATCATCCAACCTCAAGAAATCTTTGTTTCTTACAGTAGGTTATCATTCTAATACAAGGTAATAATCATATTCAAATTTTGGTTCAATTTCTATAACTATAACAATCTTATTTCAAGTGATGATCTTACTTGAACTTGTTTTCGTGTCATGATTCTGCTTCAAGAACTTCGAGCCATCCAAGGATCCGTTGAAGCTAGATCCATTTTTCTCTTTTCCAGTAGATTTATCCAAGGAACCTAAGGTAGTAATGATGTTCATAACATCATTCGATTCATACATATAAAGCTATCTTATTCAAAGGTTTAAACTTGTAATCACTAGAACATAGTTTAGTTAATTCTAAACTTGTTCGCAAACAAAAGTTAATCCTTCTAAATTGACTTTTAAAATCAACTAAACACATGTTCTATATCTATATGATATTCTAACTTAATGATTTAAAACCTGGAGACACGAAAAACACCGTAAAACCGGATTTACGCCGTCGTAGTAACACCGCGGGCTGTTTTGGGTTAGTTAATTAAAAACTATGATAAACTTTGATTTAAAAGTTGTTATTCTGAGAAAATGATTTTTATTATGTACATGAAACTATATCCAAAAATTATGGTTAAACTCAAAGTTGAAGTATGTTTTCTAAAATGGTTATCTAGCCGTCGTTCTTTCGACTGAAATGACTACCTTTACAAAAACGACTTGTAACTTATTTTTCCGACTATAAACCTATACTTTTTCTGTTTAGATTCATAAAATAGAGTTCAATATGAAACCATAGCAATTTGATTCACTCAAAACGGATTTAAAATGAAGAAGTTATGGGTAAAACAAGATTGGATAATTTTTCTCATTTTAGCTACGTGAAAATTGGTAACAAATCTATTCCAACCATAACTTAATCAACTTGTATTGTATATTATGTAATCTTGAGATACCATAGACACGTATACAATGTTTCAACCTATCATGTCGACACATCTATATATATTTCGGAACAACCATAGACACTCTATATGTGAATGTTGGAGTTAGCTATACAGGGTTGAGGTTGATTCCAAAATATATATAGTTTGAGTTGTGATCAATACTGAGATACGTATAAACTGGGTCGTGGATTGATTCAAGATAATATTTATCGATTTATTTCTGTACATCTAACTGTGGACAACTAGTTGTAGGTTACTAACAAGGACAGCTGACTTAATAAACTTAAAACATCAAAATATATTAAAAGTGTTGTAAATATATTTTGAACATACTTTGATATATATGTATATATTGTTATAGGTTCGTGAATCAACCAGTGGCCAAGTCTTACTTCCCGACGAAGTAAAAATCTGTGAAAGTGAGTTATAGTCCCACTTTTAAAATCTAATATTTTTGGGATGAGAATACATGCAGGTTTTATAAATGATTTACAAAATAGACACAAGTACGTGAAACTACATTCTATGGTTGAATTATCGAAATCGAATATGCCCATTTTTATTAAGTCTGGTAATCTAAGAATTAGGGAACAGACACCCTAATTGACGCGAATCCTAAAGATAGATCTATTGGGCCTAACAAACCCCATCCAAAGTACCGGATGCTTTAGTACTTCGAAATTTATATCATATCCGAAGGGTGTCCCGGAATGATGGGGATATTCTTATATATGCATCTTGTTAATGTCGGTTACCAGGTGTTCACCATATGAATGATTTTTATCTCTATGTATGGGATGTGTATTGAAATATGAAATCTTGTGGTCTATTATTATGATTTGATATATATAGGTTAAACCTATAACTCACCAACATTTTTGTTGACATTTTAAGCATGTTTATTCTCAGGTGATTATTAAGAGCTTCCGCTGTCGCATACTTAAATAAGGACGAGATTTGGAGTCCATGCTTGTATGATATTGTGTAAAAACTGCATTCAAGAAACTTATTTTGTTGTAACATATTTGTATTGTAAACCATTATGTAATGGTCGTGTGTAAACAGGATATTTTAGATTATCATTATTTGATAATCTACGTAAAGCTTTTTAAACCTTTATTGATGAAATAAAGGTTATGGTTTGTTTTAAAATGAATGCAGTCTTTGAAAAACGTCTCATATAGAGGTCAAAACCTCGCAACGAAATCAATTAATATGGAACGTTTTTAATCAATAAGAACGGGACATTTCAGTTGGTATCAGAGCGTTGGTCTTAGAGAACCAGAATTTTGCATTAGTGTGTTTTATCGAGTTTGTTAGGATGCATTAGTGAGTCTGGACTTCGACCGTGATTACTTGAAAAATGATTGCTTAACAAATTTTGTTGGAAACTATATATTTTTAACATGTGAATATTATGTGATATATTAATCTCTTAACGCGTTTGATATTATGTGATAGATGTCTACCTCTAGAACAAGTCCGATTGACTCACCTAATAATAATGAAGAGTCAAATGTAAATTGGAATGATTCGTGGACTGATTCACAAGTTCCCGAAGAGGAACCGGAAGAAGAGTCGGAACCGGAAGAAGAATCGGAACCGGAAGAAGAATCGGAACCGGATGAAGAAATAGAACCGGTGGGGGAAATAATAAAACGGTTAAGTAAAAGAAAATCCTCAACCAACCGACCAAGGTTAATTATGGTCAATGGTGTTTCCGCCAAGGAAGCAAAATATTGGGAGGATTACCAATTCTCCGATGAATCGGATTCCGACGAGAATTCCGATGATGTTATAGAAATTACCCCAACTGAATTTAAAAAGGCAAAAGAAAATAATAAGGGAAAGGGCATAAAAATAGAGAAATCTAATTCCAACCCCGATGAACTTTATATGTATCGTCAACCCCCGAAGTCCTTAAGTTGTAACAATGACCCGGGAACCTCTAAACCACCAGGTTTTTCTAAACCGTTGTGGAAAACGACAGCTAGTATTAGGGGAACATCATATATCCCTAGAAACTTGGCAAAACGAACCAAAACCGAAGAAGAAGAAACGAGCGAGTCGGAATAAGATAGTTGTATTCGTGTGGTGTAATATATGTAATATAGTGTGCTTATGCTTTATGATATATGTAAAAATTGCTTGTATTAATAAGTATTTTTTTATGAATCTAACTCTTGTCTATTTTACAGTTTAAAAACACAAAATGGATAGACAACCCAATATTTTAAGAGACCTACCCGGAGACATGATTGATGAAATCTTGTCTAGAGTCGGTCAGAATTCCTCGGCACAACTATTTAAGGCGAGATCAGTTTGTAAGACATTCGAAGAACGTTCCAAGAATGTCTTGGTTTATAAGAGACTTTCGTTTGAAAGATGGGGGATATCACATTGGGAAACCCATAAGTTACGATGTGTTTACTTTGACGCATATATTGCGGGGAACCCAAATGCTATTTTACGCAACGGGTTAAGAAATTATTTTGAATCAATGTATCCGAATATAGGACTTCATGATTTAGAAAAAGCGGCTAACATGCAACATAAAGAAGCATGCTATGCTTACGGGTTAGTAATGTTCGCTTCTCACCAAAGTGAGAAAAAGAACATCGGGCTACAGCTATTAAACAAAACGTTCCCACAAGTGACGGAGTCGGTAATTGGGGTAAGAAATGAGGTTTTTAGATTGTTACGGGACTGTTGGACATTACGTAACCCTCGTCCCTTTGACGACGTTACAACACGCTGTCTTATCAACGGCCATAACGGTTATGTTCCACAAGACCAAGGATGGGAAGTAGTCCTAGTAAAACCAGAATGCATGACTTGTTTCTGGACGTATGAATTACGTGTCTTTATTGCCTTTGCTGAACGACTTGTGTACTAGCTAGAATTATCTTCACAACTATCTTGTATCAAAGTTATTGTGTGCTATATTTCATGCTTTATGTAAAATAAGCGGTATTGTAAGTTTGTAAAATATTGTATAAAAGTTTGAACGTGAAATATTATTATAATCAGTTTTTCATATAGAATTGTAGTAGTTGAATTGTATATTAGCTACTAAGTATGAACTTAACGGGTAGGTACTACCCGAATTTAAACTTATAAAACGCTAATATGAAGAAAAAGCTTTTATAAATGAGTTCATATTATGCTACGAAATACTATTAACTACTCTTAATATTCTGTATGATTAACTTGTTCCATTTGACTATTTTGAAGGAAATGGCACCGACTACTTGACACACCGTGAATATGAATGAAGAGGAATTCCGTACTTTTCTAGCTTCAACCATAGCCGCAGTACAGGCTGCGCTACATACCAACAATAACATTGGATCTAGCAGTACAGGAAATTGTGTAGGATGCACCTACAAAGAATTCACTGCCTGCAAACCTTTGGAATTTGATGGAACCGAAGGACCGATCGGATTGAAACAGTGGACCGAGAAGGTCGAATCGGTGTTTGCCATAAGTAAGTGTACTGAAGAGGACAAAGTGAAGTACGCTACGCATACCTTCACAGGTTCTGTGTTAACATGGTGGAATACCTATCTAGAGCAAGTGGGACAAGACGATGCGTACGCACTACCGTGGTCAGCATTCAAGCACTTGATGAACGAGAAGTATCGTCCCAGAACCGAGGTCAATAAGCTCAAGACAGAACTTAGAGGGTTACGAACCCAAGGATTTGATATTACCACGTACGAAAGACGATTCACAGAATTGTGCCTATTGTGTCCGGGAGCGTTCGAAGATGAGGAAGAGAAGATCGACGCGTGTGTGAAAGGATTACCGGAAAGAATCCAAGAAGATATAAGTTCACACGAGCCCGCCTCCATACAACAGGCATGTAGAATGGCTCACAAACTAGTGAACCAGATTGAAGAAAGAATTAAAGAACAGACTACTGAAGAGGCTAATGTGAAGCAAGTCAAAAGAAAGTGGGAGGAAAACGGTGATAAGAATCACCAATACAGCAACAACAGCAATTACAACAATAATCGCAACAATTATCCCAACAATCGCAACATCAATCGCAACTACAATAAACGGCCCAACAACAACAACAACAACAACAACAGCAACTACAACAATCATCCCAACAACAATAATAACCGCAACAACAATAATAATCAGAAGCAGCTATGCCAAAGGTGTGAAAAGTATCACTCGGGGTTCTGCACCAAATTTTGCAACAAGTGTAAAAGAAATGGTCATAGCGCGACGAAGTGTGAGGTCTATGGACCAGGGGTTAATAGAACGAAAGGAACAAATGGTGTCGGAACGAGTAATGGCGGAGCAAGTAGTGTCGGAGCAAGTTATGCCAATGTAGTTTGTTATAAATGTGGAAAACCGGGCCACATTATTAGAAATTGTCCGAACCAGGAGAACACGAATGGACAAGGCCGCGGAAGAGTTTTCAATATTAATGCGGCAGAGGCACAAGAAGACCCGGAGCTTGTTACAGGTACGTTTCTTATTGACAATAAATCTGCTTACGTTTTATTTGATTCGGGTGCGGATAGAAGCTATATGAGTAGAGATTTTTGTGCTAAATTAAGTTGTCCATTGACGCCTTTGGATAGTAAATTTTTACTCGAATTAGCAAATGGTAAATTAATTTCAGCAGATAATATATGTCGGAATCGAGAAATTAAACTGGTTAGCGAAACATATAAGATTGATTTGATACCAGTAGAGTTAGGGAGTTTTGATGTGATAATTGGTATGGACTGGTTGAAAGAAGTGAAAGCAGAGATCGTTTGTTATAAAAATGCAATTCGCATTATACGAGAAAAAGGAAAACCCTTAATGGTGTACGGAGAAAAGGGCAACACGAAGCTACATCTTATTAGTAATTTGAAGGCACAAAAACTAATAAGAAAAGGTTGCTATGCTGTTCTAGCACACGTCGAGAAAGTACAAACTGAAGAAAAGAGCATCAATGATGTTCCCATTGCAAAAGAATTTCCCGATGTATTTCCGAAAGAATTACCGGGATTACCCCCACATCGATCCGTTGAATTTCAAATAGATCTTGTACCAGGAGCTGCACCAATAGCTCGTGCTCCTTACAGACTCGCACCCAGCGAGATGAAAGAACTGCAAAGCCAATTACAAGAACTTTTAGAGTGTGGTTTCATTCGACCAAGCACATCACCGTGGGGAGCTCCTGTTTTGTTTGTCAAGAAGAAAGATGGTACATTCAGGTTGTGTATCGACTACCGAGAGTTGAACAAACTTACCATCAAGAACCGCTACCCACTACCGAGAATCGACGACTTATTTGATCAACTACAAGGCTCGTCTGTTTATTTAAAGATTGACTTACGTTCCGGGTATCATCAAATGCGGGTGAAAGAAGATGATATTCCAAAGACTGCTTTTAGAACACGTTACGATCATTACGAGTTTATGGTCATGCCGTTTGGTTTAACTAATGCACCAGCTGTGTTCATGGACCTTATGAACCGAGTGTGTGGACCATACCTTGACAAGTTTGTCATTGTTTTCATTGATGACATACTTATTTACTCAAAGAATGACCAAGAACACGGTGAACATTTGAGAAAGGTGTTAGAAGTATTGAGGAAGGAAGAATTGTACGCTAAGTTTTCAAAGTGTGCATTTTGGTTAGAAGAAGTTCAATTCCTCGGTCACATAGTGAACAAAGAAGGTATTAAGGTGGATCCGGCAAAGATAGAAA
Organism: Rutidosis leptorrhynchoides; assembly: GCF_046630445.1. Taxonomy (NCBI): domain Eukaryota; kingdom Viridiplantae; phylum Streptophyta; class Magnoliopsida; order Asterales; family Asteraceae; genus Rutidosis; species Rutidosis leptorrhynchoides. Next base: position 353,806,686 of record NC_092342.1, on the reverse strand, counting down.
CTGTTGAAAAGTGGGAAACCCCGAAAACTCCGAAACACATACGCCAGTTTTTAGGACTAGCTGGTTACTACAGAAGATTCATCCAAGACTTTTCCAGAATAGCAAAACCCTTGACTGCATTAACGCATAAAGGGAAGAAATTTGAATGGAATGATGAACAAGAGAAAGCGTTTCAGTTATTGAAGAAAAAGCTAACTACGGCACCTATATTGTCATTGCCTGAAGGGAATGATGATTTTGTGATTTATTGTGACGCATCAAAGAAAGGTCTCGGTTGTGTATTAATGCAACGAACAAAGGTGATTGCTTATGCGTCTAGACAATTGAAGATTCACGAACAAAATTATACGACGCATGATTTGGAATTAGGTGCGGTTGTTTTTGCATTAAAGACTTGGAGGCACTACTTATATGGGGTCAAAAGTATTATATATACCGACCACAAAAGTATTCAACACATATTTAATCAGAAACAACTGAATATGAGGCAGCGTAGGTGGATTGAATTGTTGAATGATTACGACTTTGAGATTCGTTACCACCCGGGAAAGGCAAATGTGGTAGCCGATGCCTTGAGCAGGAAGGACAGAGAACCCATTCGAGTAAAATCTATGAATATAATGATTCATAATAACCTTACTACTCAAATAAAGGAGGCGCAACAAGGAGTTTTAAAAGAGAGAAATTTAAAGGATGAAATACCCAAGGGATTGGAGAAGCATCTTAATATTCAGGAAGACGGAACCCGGTATAGGGCTGAAAGGATTTGGGTACCAAAATTTGGAGATATGAGAGAAATGGTACTTAGAGAAGCTCATAAAACCAGATACTCAATACATCCTGGAACGGGGAAGATGTACAAGGATCTCAAGAAACATTTTTGGTGGCCGGGTATGAAAGCCGATGTTGCTAAATACGTAGGAGAATGTTTGACGTGTTCTAAGGTCAAAGCTGAGCATCAGAAACCATCAGGTCTACTTCAACAACCCGAAATCCCGGAATGGAAATGGGAAAACATTACCATGGATTTCATCACTAAATTGCCAAGGACTGCAAGTGGTTTTGATACTATTTGGGTAATAGTTGATCGTCTCACCAAATCAGCGCACTTCCTGCCAATAAGAGAAGATGACAAGATGGAGAAGTTAGCACGGCTATATTTAAAGGAAGTCGTCTCCAGACATGGAATACCAATCTCTATTATCTCTGATAGGGATGGCAGATTTATTTCAAGATTCTGGCAGACATTACAGCAAGCATTAGGAACTCGTCTAGACATGAGTACTGCCTATCATCCACAAACTGATGGGCAGAGTGAAAGGACGATACAAACGCTTGAAGACATGCTACGAGCATGTGTTATTGATTTCGGAAACAGTTGGGATCGACATCTACCGTTAGCAGAATTTTCCTACAACAACAGCTACCATTCAAGCATTGAGATGGCGCCGTTTGAAGAACTTTATGGTAGAAAGTGCAGGTCTCCGATTTGTTGGAGTGAAGTGGGGGATAGACAGATTACGGGTCCGGAGATTATACAAGAAACTACCGAGAAGATCATCCAAATTCAACAACGGTTGAAAACCGCCCAAAGTCGACAAAAGAGCTACGCTGACATTAAAAGAAAAGATATAGAATTTGAAATTGGAGAGATGGTCATGCTTAAAGTTTCACCTTGGAAAGGCGTTGTTCGATTCGGTAAATGAGGGAAATTAAATCCAAGGTATATTGGACCATTCAAGATTATTGATCGTGTCGGACCAGTAGCTTACCGACTTGAGTTACCTCAACAACTCGTGACTGTACATAACACTTTCCACGTCTCGAATTTGAAGAAATGTTTTGCTAAAGAAGATCTCACTATTCCGTTAGATGAAATCCAAATCAACGAAAAACTTCAATTCATCGAAGAACCCGTCGAAATAATGGATCGTGAGGTTAAAAGACTTAAGCAAAACAAGATACCAATTGTTAAGGTTTGATGGAATGCTCGTAGAGGACCCGAGTTCACCTGGGAGCGTGAAGATCAGATGAAGAAGAAATACCCGCATCTATTTCCAGAAGATTCGTCAACACCTTCAAAAGCTTAAAATTTCGGGACGAAATTTATTTAACGGGTAGGTACTGTAGTGACCCGAACTTTTCCATGTTTATATATATTAATTGATATTGATATTTACATGATTAAATGTTCCCAACATGTTAAGCAATCAAACTTGTTAAGACTTGATTAATTGAAATATGTTTCATATAGACAATTGACCACCCAAGTTGACCGGTGATTCACGAACGTTAAAACTTGTAAAAACTATACGATGACATATATATGGTTATATATATAGTTAACATGTTTTTATTATAAGTATGTATCTCATTAGGTATTTTAACAATGAGTTATATACATAAAAATGAGACTATTAATTTAAGAAACTCGAAAACGATATATATAACGATTATCGTTATAACAACGTCTTACTAGGTACATATGAATCATATTAAGATATTGATACACTTGGTTAATTATGTAAAATGATAATTAAATATATTATTAAGTGTATTAACAATGAAATACATATGTAAAAATAAGACTACTAACTTAATGATTTCGAAACGAGACATATATGTAACGATTATCGTTGTAACGACATTTAACTGTATATACATCATACTGAGATATATTATATATCATAATATCATGATAATATAACCATTTAACATCTCATTATTTATAATAAACAATGGGTTAACAACATTCAACAAGATCGTTAACCTAAAGGTTTCAAAACAACATTTACATGTAACGACTAACGATGACTTAACGACTCAGTTAAAATGTATATACATGTAGTGTTTTAATATGTATTCATACACTTTTGAAAGACTTCAAGACACTTATCAAAATACTTCTACTTAACAAAAATGCTTACAATTACATCCTCGTTCAGTTTCATCAACAATTCTACTCGTATGCACCCGTATTCATACTCGTACAATACACAGCTTTTAGATGTATGTACTATTGGTATATACACTCCAATGATCAGCTCTTAGCAGCCCATGTGAGTCACCTAACACATGTGGGAACCATCATTTGGCAACTAGCATGAAATATCTCATAAAATTACAAAAATATGAGTAATCATTCATGACTTATTTACATGAAAACAAAATTACATATCCTTTATATCTAATCCATACACCAACGACCAAAAACACCTACAAACACTTTCATTCTTCAATTTTCTTCATCTAATTGATCTCTCTCAAGTTCTATCTTCAAGTTCTAAGTGTTCTTCATATATTCTACAAGTTCTAGTTACATAAAATCAAGAATACTTTCAAGTTTGCTAGCTCACTTCCAATCTTGTAAGGTGATCATCCAACCTCAAGAAATCTTTGTTTCTTACAGTAGGTTATTATTCTAATACAAGGTAATAATCATATTCAAATTTTGGTTCAATTTCTATAACTATAACAATCTTATTTCAAGTGATGATCTTACTTGAACTTGTTTTCGTGTCATGATTCTGCTTCAAGAACTTCGAGCCATCCAAGGATCCGTTGAAGCTAGATCCATTTTTATCTTTTCCAGTAGATTTATCCAAGGAACTTAAGGTAGTAATGATGTTCATAACATCATTCGATTCATACATATAAAGCTATCTTATTCGAAGGTTTAAACTTGTAATCACTAGAACATAGTTTAGTTAATTCTAAACTTGTTCGCAAACAAAAGTTAATCCTTCTAAATTGACTTTTAAAATCAACTAAACACATGTTCTATATCTATATGATATTCTAACTTAATGATTTAAAACCTGGAGACACGAAAAATACCGTAAAACCGGATTTACGCCGTCGTAGTAACACCGCGGGCTGTTTTGGGTTAGTTAATTAAAAACTATGATAAACTTTGATTTAAAAGTTGTTATTCTGAGAAAATGATTTTTATTATGTACATGAAACTATATCCAAAAATTATGGTTAAACTCAAAGTTGAAGTATGTTTTCTAAAATGGTTATCTAGCCGTCGTTCTTTCGACTGAAATGACTACCTTTACAAAAACGACTTGTAACTTATTTTTCCGACTATAAACCTATACTTTTTCTGTTTAGATTCATAAAATAGAGTTCAATATGAAACCATAGCAATTTGATTCACTCAAAACGGATTTAAAATGAAGTTATGGGTAAAACAAGATTGGATAATTTTTCTCATTTTAGCTACGTGAAAATTGGTAACAAATCTATTCCAACCATAACTTAATCAACTTGTATTGTATATTATGTAATCTTGAGATACCATAGACACGTATACAATGTTTCGACCTATCATGTCGACACATCTATATATATTTCGGAACAACCATAGACACTCTATATGTGAATGTTGGAGTTAGCTATACAGGGTTGATGTTGATTCCAAAATATATATAGTTTGAGTTGTGATCAATACTGAGATACGTATACACTGTGTCGTGGATTGATTCAAGATAATATTTATCGATTTATTTCTGTACATCTAACTGTGGACAACTAGTTGTAGGTTACTAACAAGGACAGCTGACTTAATAAACTTAAAACATCAAAATATATTAAAAGTGTTGTAAATATATTTTGAACATACTTTGATATATATGTATATATTGTTATAGGTTCGTGAATCAACCAGTGGCCAAGTCTTACTTCCCGACGAAGTAAAAATCTGTGAAAGTGAGTTATAGTCCCACTTTTAAAATCTAATATTTTTGGGATGAGAATACATGCAGGTTTTATAAATGATTTACAAAATAGACACAAGTACGTGAAACTACATTCTATGGTTGAATTATCGAAATCAAATATGCCCATTTTTATTAAGTCTGGTAATCTAAGAATTAGGGAACAGACACCCTAATTGACGCGAATCCTAAAGATAGATCTATTGGGCCTAACAAACCCCATCCAAAGTACCGGATGCTTTAGTACTTCGAAATTTATATCATATCCGAAGGGTGTCCCGGAATGATGGGGATATTCTTATATATGCATCTTGTTAATGTCGGTTACCAGGTGTTCACCATATGAATGATTTTTATCTCTATGTATGGGATGTGTATTGAAATATGAAATCTTGTGGTCTATTATTATGATTTGATATATATAGGTTAAACCTATAACTCACCAACATTTTTGTTGACATTTTAAGCATGTTTATTCTCAGGTGATTATTAAGAGCTTCCGCTGTCGCATACTTAAATAAGGACGAGATTTGGAGTCCATGCTTGTATGATATTGTGTAAAAACTGCATTCAAGAAACTTATTTTGTTGTAACATATTTGTATTGTAAACCATTATGTAATGGTCGTGTGTAAACAGGATATTTTAGATTATCATTATTTGATAATCTACGTAAAGCTTTTTAAACCTTTATTGATGAAATAAAGGTTATGGTTTGTTTTAAAATGAATGCAGTCTTTGAAAAACGTCTCATATAGAGGTCAAAATCTCGCAACGAAATCAATTAATATGGAACGTTTTTAATCAATAAGAACGGGACATTTCAAATATAACGACACTCGATCAACGTGGTTATATTACGGTAAGTCATACCAAAGTTCTAATGACTCGTGATGGTGATTGGACTCGATCAACCTAATCATCACCATGTGCCATGTACATGACTTCATTTTTCTTGTTTGAATATCCGAAAACTGCGAGAATATTGATAACAACCATACCAGGGACACATCTTCGATTATTGTCGAACCATATTATGCTTTCGAATGAATGACAAATTCTTTCAACTTCAAACATATGTTGCACGTGTATACTATCTCGTTTTCTTACGATTTTACCGACGAACTACAATATGCTTGATATTCTCACATCGAGGTGAAAACTTCTCTCGCATCACCCTCGTACTTCCGTACAAGGAAATCTTTATTCTAAATTCTCAATGGAGAGAGAGACTCTTCACGTTATACTAGTATTCGCCACGAGGGCGAGTAGTCCTAACGAACGATTTCAGAACCCGATAAGAAACTTGCTCTAGCAAACATTTTCAGAAACCGATAAATCTTTCGCGGCGTGAAATTCTTGAGAAACAGAAACTTGTTCCAACAAACGTTTTCAGGTCCTAACAAGCTTGTTCAAATGTATCCTAAAAGAACTGTACCTCTTTTCGGATCGAGATCCTCGTTTCACTTCTAAATTTCGGGGTGCCTTACAAAAAGCCTCGGGACCACGTTTAGACATTAGTACAACACATCAACCACAACCCGATGGACCAAACAAACATACGATTCAAACCTTGGAAACCATAATACGAGTTCATGTTGTCGACTTCAAATCTACTTGAGAAAAGTATTTGCCTTTAGCCGAATTCTTTTACTACAATAAGTTTCATTCGAGTATTAACGTCACACCTTTTGAAATCTTATGTGACCGGAAACGTCATTCTCCTTTTGTCAAACCAAGTAAATGATGATCAATTCACCGGGCCCGAGATTTATCATGAACAACCGAGAAATTGTTCAAATCCAAGAAAGACTCAAGACGGCTGTAGTTGCCAAAGGAGCTATACCAATGTTAGACGTAAACATTTCAAATTCCAAGTGGGCAACCGCGTAACGTTAAAAGTCGCACCTTGAAATGGTGTAATCCATTTCGGGAAACGTAGAAAGCTAAATCCGCGATACATTAATCCTTTTGAAATCTTGGGGCATATTGGACCCGTTGTTTACCGTTTAGATCTCCCGACTCAACTGAGCTCCGTTCATCCTACATTCCGTGTATCAAACTTGAAGAAGTGTCTTGCGAAACAAGAACTTGTTATCCTCTTCGACGAGCTTCCTATCGATGATAAACTCCACTTCCTAGGAGAACCGGTTGAAATTATGGATCATGAAACCCAACTTTAAAATGACGTAAAAATCCCGACTGTCAAAGTTCGTTGAAATGCCCAAGGAAGTACCTTCACCTATTCGTAGAATTGGCAACGCAAGATCTCGAGGACGAAACAACGACTACTACTTCCAACTAAATTTCGGGATGAAATTTCTTTTAAGGTGTAGGTATTGTAACATCTCGCGTTTTTCCGTTAAATTTATTTTTAACACCGTCTTTTTTTTAGATAATATCTTTTGTTATCTAAATTTGTGCCTTTAATTAACTAATGTTCTTGATATTCCCGTTATTGGATTATAACGTCACTCGTTTACTCTGGCATTTTTAAAATATTCGTTCGACGCAACCGCTTTGAAACTTGAGGGACCAAAGTTGTCAAGTGGGCAAAGTGGTGACTAGGTCAACTAGTCAACCACTTCACCACCACCACACATTCAACCTCCTCTTTCTTTTCTTACTTCTCTTTTTCTCTCCATCTCAAGAACACACACAAACACCCAATTTAATCAATCATTATCCAAATCCGAATCAAGAAGCAAACATCAAAACAAATTACATTTTCGTAATCCTCTCTTCATCATCTACATTTTGGTACCAATTTCATCAAGTTTGGGTAACTTTCTAAAAACACTAGATTTCTCTAAATTCGTTTTATATATACTTGAAATGGTGTTAATTAGTGTCTATGGTTCAAGTCTAACATGAATATGTGTTTAGTTTGCTCAATTTGTTGTTTTAAGTAACTAGTTTGAACACTTGAAATGGGTGTGCTTAATCTTTGATTTTGGATGATTAAATGTTGTTAGATGTTAAAAGTTCATGTATTAAATGTGTTACTAGCATCATTAGCTTCAATTTGATGTGTAGGTTGATTGAGAAAACTTCATAAACATGATTATTGATTTTGTGATTTTGGGTTAGAGTTTGATGAACTTTAAAATGAACTTTTGATGCGTTAAATGACATGAGATATTGTTAGTAAGTGTTTAGTTGTATTGTATGTTTAATTACCTTCGAAACGGCATATCATATACGTAAATTGGTTGCCCAAATCACGAAATGCATTTTTAGAACTTGAAACTTTGATTATGAACATTTAACGATCATTCGACGAGGTTTTTGTTGTGGTAAATGATGAATGATGTGCGCAGAGGTGTATATGAAATAGTTATATTTTTATTGCGAAATACGATACAAATTACACAAGTTTTATTAATTTACGGATGAGATATATCTAAACCTTGCTACAACACTATATGCATTGTACCTAATCGTAGAGTAGTGTAGTTTTTAGTAAGTGCGGTTTGTTCCACAGGGAGCTAGCTGAGTTTAACGCTATATTTTTATATAACTATATTTATATAAAAAATATATAATTATATATAGTAATATTATTATAAAAGGGCGTTTTTTTACCGTTTAATGACCGGTTTGTCGATTTTACATTTTAAGCGTAAAGATAAATGATGATAATATAAATGACAGAATTTAAATTGCGATAAAGTAAATTGCAGTAATTAAAATGACAGTAAATAAAGGTACGATGAAATATGAAATAAAAGTATTATGCTTATTTAAACTTCCGTAATCATGATGTTTGACGTTTTGATTTTAATTAATTGTTACCCGGGTTAATTGTCCTTTATCCTGCTTTATTTGATACCTATCTGGTTTTTGTCCATAATAGTCCATCGGTCATAATTATAAAATGCTCGTCAAATTAACCTTATTCCCAAAGTCAAATATTCTAACTAATTAGGGATTTAGACTTTAACAAGGTTTTAATACTTTGTTAATAATTACACCAGGTTATCGACTGCGTGTAATTCAAGGTTTTAATACTTTGTTAACAATTACACCAATTATCCTTGTATGTAATCCACCCCTGTTTTAATTAGTCCATGATATATTAATTTATCCACTTGGCCAAAATGAATAATCAATTACCCAATCCAATTGATTAATTAAATGATTGTAAACGATGTCGTATAAACGTCACTAAATAGGACATTCGTAATCAATTTAATAATTATTAGATTAACTAATTTGAAGATAGGTTCGACAGGTTTCAATGAGTTGTCATTCAATTAGACAATACCCCCTTACCTATTAATAGTCAATAGTCCAATGTTCACAAGTGTCGGTCTTTTGTCCAAACCCGAATTATGGTACAAAATCCAATAACCCCATCTTAATATTTAGCCCAACATCACAATTACTCCAGCTCAAATAAGCATAATAATAACTTAGTTACGAGACATTAATTTAAAAAGGAAGAACATAGCTTACAATGATTATTTATCGCGTAGCGTTACACGGACAGAGTTTCGACTTTAAAACTCGTAACACATTTCTTACAATAACCCAATTATTATTAAAATTAACTTAAAATTATAATTATAATTATAAATATAAATATAAATACATGTAGAGAGATTGAGGTTAGAAAAGGGGTAGATTTTTCGTCGAGCAGAAGCCTTGTATTTATAAGCATATTTTCTGATTCTGATGCCCATGCGATTGCATGGCCGTCATTTTCTGGTCACATACTTTTTGGCTCCTAGCTTGTCGACATATTTATTTAATATATATAATATATATATATAATTTTATATAATTATATATATATTATATTATATTCATGTGCATAGTTGATTTGTAATTTTAGCTCCGTTGCGTCGCGCGTTGATAATTGGCTCAGGTCCCGGTTCCGTATTTTCGAACGTCCTTTCGTACGATTTAATATCTTGTACTTTGCGTTTTGCGTTTTGTACTCTTGTAACTTTTGATACGTTTCTTATCAATAATTTGAACCACTTGGATTGTACTTTGTACTTTTGAGCTTTTTGGTCGTTTGCGTCTTCAAATCATCGTTTTCTTCTTTTGTCTTCGCACTTATTTATTTAAACAATTATTACATAAAAATAGAACAATAGTAACTAAAAGCTTTACATATTGGAAGGATATTGTGCCTAAATATATGTTCATTTGGAGCACTATCAATGAACTTGTTTGATGAAATGTGTTTAGTTGTGTTCCTTGTCGAAATACCTTTCCAACGATATAAGATACTTGTTTCGAATGTTTACGGTATATGAGTTATGCTTGTTTGAAGTTTGGTTCATGCACTTGATAAAACTCAGAAACAACATTTCCCAGGTACAGGAGCGACGCTCCTGAACTAAGAGCGCCGCTCCTGGTAGGCCTTTTGTGGAGTTTTTCACCAGACGTCACGAGCGCCGCTCCTGAAAAACAAGAACGCCGCTTCTGGTCCTCAAGAGCGCCGCTCCTGGTTTTGGTGCGCCGCTCCTGTGCTGAAAAAGTAGACCAACTTATTTTGTGTTTTCACAAATTCATCCCCGCTTACTCGCAACTCTGATTAACATGCAACTTGGCCAACATGTTTATATATAATTACTAATTGAAAAAAAATTGTCGGATGTAACGACCCGGAAATTTCCGACCAAATTTAAACCCTAATCCCTATATGTTTCCGACACGATAAGCAAAAACCCTAATGTTGAGTCTAGAAAGTTTGAAATCTATACTCGGATAATCAATTACCCCGACCAAGCCTTGACGATTCACGAACCACTATTTATAAATGGATAACATATATATTTAGGTATATATAATTTGAAATATAATTTGGTATATTATATAAATATAGGATTTCTATATATAATTATTATAATATGTACTGAGATATATAGAACTCAATACTTAATGTAAGTTACTATTTAAAATTATTAAATGTTACATAATTAATAAATTGTTTATATTAAATGTAAACATAAGACAAGAATATAGTTGTTCTAATAACTTTATTATTACTTTCATTATTAATACTAAAACTAATATTAATATCAGTATTAGTTTATGTATATATTATAACTGTAATTTAAATGTTATCAGTTATTATATTGATTATGTGTTGTAATATAATTATTGATAATTATTATTATTACTAATATTATTTAAAATTATTACTTCTATTATTAATATTCTCATTACTAGTATTATTTTAATTATTAATGATATTATTATTTCTATTATTTACTTATTATTATAGAATTATTATTATTAAGGTATTTATATATAATTATTTTTCTTAGGGTAATTTAACAGTGATTTAATGTTGGAATCTGTTTGTATCGCTATCCAGCTAAATTTGATTTTTGCTTTTGTCCAAAACTTGTTACATATCCTTTTCAATCCTACGAATCTGTTAAATATTATTAGTATTGTTATTATATATTATTAATTATTAATATTAAAAAAATAATACAGAATAGATCCATTATATATATGCACGTTTGATATCTGTCACTATTAGTTTCTCTGTGTTTTTCTCCTTTTCTGATTTTCTTCATCTGGCTCGTGATTCACTGTCTTCCACAATCACCAAACAACAAAACTTGATTAATAATTGTTGATGCTCGAAACCAGTCACTTGCAAGATGTTAAACCACAACTGTTTTTTTTCAGAATCAAAAAGAAATTCACATAAACAAAACCAATCTTCAACCACGTTTACGGTTTCTATCAAACCACCATCGACTTACAATCATCTTAAACCGTTACCTTTTTGTTTCTTTTTCTATTGTTGCACGTCAAGAAAACCACACCACCTTCCACCTTGAATCATCTCTCTCTCCATCTCCACTCTAGTTATTTTTGTTTAATTTTCTGTTTGAACCGAAAAATCGCCAACACCATTGTTGTTGCAACCGAAACCCGGTTTAAACACCACTTTTGATTAACAATCGCCATCAACTTCCACCTCTATGATCACTTCCACAACCTTTAGATCACCACCACCGATACCCTCATCAACCCATCATCTTTAAAACGACCACTACCAGAACGCCAAAATCACACCACCATCGATTTCCATTTTTATTAAAACCCACTTGTGTTCATCAAAGGATCTACACAACCTGCAAACCCCTAGTTTTCTGGTTCTTTCTTTTATTACGTTGTGTCCCAAATCACCATCAATTGCAACCACAGACCGCCAGGTTCAAACCCTACAACACCCGCAAGCCATGTTTCTTTATCTGTTTTGCTTCTGCTCCTGAGACCGTAACTATAATTAAAATAATAAGCTGTATGATGAAACGTTCATTGAAGAATAAAGAGAGAATGAGCTGTAAATAGAGAAAAAGAATGATTATGGGTACCAGCTGTAGGCTACTAATAGAGATATATATATATAAATTAGACTTTGTGCAACTTGATAAAATTTATACGGCGGCTATATATTTCTGGTTCCCTTTGGATTCGTTTTCCTTAAAAAAAAAAACTGCACATTTATTTGGGTCGAGGCCCTGTTGGGTTTATTTGTGGGCCGAAATTCGGGTATCACAATTACTAGGTTGTTGGGCTTGTGAGACGTTTTGGGCCACGTTTGGGTAGATGGGTCAGCTGGAGGACTGAGTGGAATTCTAAATGCATAAAACGAATTTCTCTGAATTAAATTCAGAAACACGAAATAGATTAGGTGGTTACGGGTGTTAGGATGTAAAGCGGGAGGTTGCAGGTTCGATTCTTGTATGGTGCAAATCTTTTTAGAAAAGGGTATATACTCTTTTATTTTTCTTATTTATTTCTAACATTTAATATTATTACTATTATTATTATTGTTATAATTATTATCAATTATATTATCATAAATTTGATCATTTTCATTATTAGAAGTATTATAGTTATTAGTATCATTAATTAACACTTATTATTATTAGTATGACTATTATTATTAAATATAATTATATTTGTCACTAGTATTATCAACATTAGATATTATTACTGCTACAAGTAATATAATTACTATTAGTAATGATAAAATAAATGTTAGTTATCATTATAAATATAATTACAATTATGAATAATATTAAGATTATTATTATTTCATTTCTAAGTAACATCATTAAACATTAATAATATTATAATCATTTTACCACTGTAAATATTATTTTGGTATTATTATAACTACTATAATTAAAATACAAATGATATATTTTATATATGTAGCATAACAAAAATTAATATTTTTATATACAAAATGAATATATGAAATATATATATATATACTATTAATATAAGAAAAGAGATATAACTAGTAAAATTATATATATATTTGCTTGATTACAATTATTAATATATATACTTAATATAGGTTCGTGAATCCAAGGCCAACCTTATACGAGTTCAATGATGTTATATGTATTTTTACTACAAAATACATTAGGTGAGTATATAGTCCCACTTTTAAACTCTAAATATTTCGGGATGAGAATACATGTATTTTATGTTTTACGATATGGACACAAGTAACTGAAAAATATGTTCTACGTTGAGTTGTACCACTGGCATACTTCCCTGTAGCTTGGTAACTAATATTTACAGCGGTATTGTAAACGCGAATCCTGTTGATAGATCTATCGGGCCTGACAACCCCAACCGGACTGGACGACCAGTATTCAACGGTTGCACAGTACTTCGTTTTGTGACTACACTTGGTACGGTGTAGTAAGATTTCATAATAAAGGGAATATGCGACGTGATTAAATGTTAAGTATGGTTACCAAGTGCTCAACCACTTAGAATATTTTTATTAAAATGTTTATATATGAAATCTTGTGGTCCATAGTTATAACGCTGCTAGCATCAAACCTATATCTCACCAACTTTATGTTGACCTTTTAAAGCATGTTATTCTCAGGTACGAATTAAGTCTTCCGCTGTGCAATAGCTCATATTAAGGACCTTACTTGGAGTCGATCATCGCAATGGGACCAACTGTTGAAGACGTCGTCCGGGAGGATTAGTTCGGGTTTCTACAGTTGGTATCAGAGCGTTGGTCTTAGCGAACCAGGCCTTGCATTAGTGTGTCTAACTGGTAGTTGTTAGGATGCATTAGTGAGACTGGACTTTGACCGTGCTTGTATGTCAAAAGTTTTGCTTATCATTTCTAGTCGTAAATTATTTGCTTATTATCCTTAGGGAATTGCCTGCTTATCATTCATAAGTCTAGACACGTCTTACTGCATTTAGTGCATCGATAGTGTATAGACAAAATTCATATTTTAGCATATCTGTTACTTTGGACTTTAGTTGACATCTTTTCAAAGATTCTCCGTAATTTACGGGATTTTGGTATTATATATACATATGTAAAGTATGTATAGAAGAGTACCAAATCTAACTTCTATAATCTATTTCATACCAAAAATTCATTTTTCCGATTATACAAGATGGATTTCGCATCTAGTTCAAATTCCTCAGATTATGACAGCTATGCCGATATGGATTTTCATTCAAGCTCCGAAGGCAGCATCACCGGAATGGATCAACCAATCTCCCATCATCTATTCTGGATGAATTGGGGGTGGGTTCGTAATATACTAAGTCACTGGAGACATGAAGAGGGTGATCCCTTCCATCCACCAAATTGCCCTCTTGGCGATGAACCTGAAGCACTTACCGGCGAACCTGTTCGAGAAACCATTTTCTCTCTCATTTCTAGAGTATCTCGTCACGATTATATACTATCCCATATTTCAGATCTTGTTCATTCGCTCACTCCAACCACCAATCATCCCGGTGTACTAGCAGAAGTTAACGAACTTCGCGCTCGCGTGACGGCTTTGGAGAATACGGTGCGAAGGTTACAAACACCAGCAGCAGCACCAGCAGCATAATCCGTACCACCATCATCAACACCGACAGTACCCATAGCACCCTCAACCACAACCGCGTCGTAAACCTCAACATCACAATTTGTACCTCGGATATCAACATCACTCACCTCAATATCACTATCTATACTTCGAGTATGATCTTCGTTTTACATATCATTTTATATCGATTATCTTCGCTTTACTTATCGTTCTATCTCATTTATTTTCGTTCGACATGGCAATTATGTAGTCTCTAATGTTCTAGAGGTCATATAATCAAGTGCCAACAATAAATCAAATGAGTATAATATCTTATTGACTCATTAAATCTATGATTACATCCGAAGAAAATATATATGCAAGTATATTTTCATAAAGATTGTAATTAAAATTCTTTCGTACAAACTGTTAATGATGAAAATATTTTAACGGGTAGGTAGTACCCGAGGAATATTTAGATTTCACATTAATAAGTTACAGTGTATATTCTTCGAATCTGATTCAACGGTTATTTGCTATCTCACCTACAATCACCGATATACGTATCTATTCACCCCAGATTTACCATTTCCATTTCAATTTTAAATTTGGATTTTTTTTATCTATCAGAATCCAACAAGTGGCATAACGAAGAAAACATTGGACAAAAATAAAAAGTGTTAGAAACAAACGAATTAATTAATTGGAATTGTGATAGGATTTCACGCTAACTGTTCCGGCTAACTGTTCCCAGCTAACTGATTAACATTTAATTTATCGCAATTTTATTTATCGTCATTTAATTTCTGTTATTTACTTTACGCATTTAATTTATTGTCATTTAAGTTCTGTTATTTATTTTACGCACTTTAAATAACGGGACACGTACACAAGGTTTCGACCTATCATATCGACCCATCTATATATATATTTCGGAACAACCATAGACACTCTATATGTGAATGTTGGAGTTGGCTATACAGGGTTGAGGTTGATTCCAAAATATATATATACTTTGAGTTGTGATCGACACTGAGACCGGTACACGGGTCACGATACGTATTATGTAATTCGAATATTATATATTAAATTATATATATAAATCATTGAACCATCAGACTATTGGACTGCTAACTTTGGACAATTAAAATGAATTAAAATATTGATTATAACATATGAAACTAAACTAATCTTCAAGTTTGCCACTTGATTTCATCCTAAACCTCATTTGTATCTCGACGTTTACAATCCGCGTACAAACCTATCAGGATTCTTGAAAATACCTAAATCGAGAAGTTGAACCGACCGCACTTCATTTACAGAAGAAAAGATCTATACACATGAAAAACTCTTGAACCCAAAGTCATAGTTTAACACGTATCGCGGCGAATTCTTTAGCATTTATCAGCAAAAACAACCTTACGATTCCTTTTCAAAGTAGCCAATTTTGTCACAGCTTCAGCAGAACAACTTCGACCTTTCATTCGAATAAGTCTTATTATAACTTTGATATATACGATTGGTTTTCCTCATCGTTATCGGGAACCTTTCATACTCCGCCATTTTATCATCAGCATTTAATCATTTAAAAACACAATTCGCCCAAAAACACCTCGGATTGATAATCGACGATTCAGATATGACTGCATTAAATGCAGAGGAAACAGTAAAATTTTAGATGGCCTAAATGGCCAAAAGTTTGATGATAAAGAAGGGAATGTTAGGAACGCTCGATAGAAAATTTAGTGCTGAAAAATGGATTGGGCTAACCGTGAAGGAAACAAAGAACAAATACAAGGAATGAACCTGCCTTCAAATAATGCAAATGATTCAGTGTCTGTTGAAACCGTCAGTATGAACCCTACTCCTTATTCTAAACTTTTTCAGATGATATTATTCATCATCATCTTATCTTAGATATTATAAGATATCTTCATATTTTCCGCTATACATATTCTCCATAATTCTAAAGATATTTTCACAGCTATTCCTATCTGCAATCATCTATCTCCCCGTAATATCTGCGTTACAACATAAAAGAAACTGTGGTAGTTTCTAAATTCTGAAATCTTAAAGTTTAAAATATGAATGTTTTGAAGCAGTGTTGGGAACTGATGCGTGAATTAGTATAATATAATGAAACTTGATCAACTTCATTATATTACAGTAAGTCACGTTGCGTTTCTAATGGAATGTGATGATTCACAGTACCATCATCATGTGCCATGTTACACGGCTCTTACAATCTATCCAATCTCTAAACATATCAAGAAAATATTCTCTTGATGATTCGGTCTTTTCCAGGATATTCTGGTAATTTGACAAATCAAAAATCGTGCCATTACCAATTCTCTCTTAGGACATTAACTATATTCATTTCGAATTTCATACCTACGAATTCCGGACCATTACAAAAGATGCTTAGTTGAAAAGGAGGAAAAGAAAAAGAATAAAGCTCCGAAATAGAAATTGGAGTATAAATCGCAGTAAATGGAAGAGAGTATTAACTGTGGATGATAATGATTATAGAAAACAAAAGCAAGGACATCGAAGTATAAGGGAAGATATAAAACCCAATAATCACCCAGAAATTACAAACCGTGTATATCAATACGTATTGCGATGTAAAGACACGGGAGAATAAGAAACATTATAATTCCAAGAAAATCATAAAAGTGAATAGATTCTTCTGGCGGCAAATGAAAAAGAAGAATGAAAGATATGAAGGTTAGAAGTATAATAAGAATCAGGATTGGATGGAACATATTAAGAATGAGTAGAGGAAGAAAGAATAAAAGGTGTGGAGAATAAGGAAAACGAAGGGGGTGGATTTATAGCAATGTATCCGACAGAGAAATCAGGAACAGATTATTGCATTAATTAAAGAAGATTTTGATTTTCTAAATCGCCGAAGAACCAAATCTTATTACGTAAGATTTTCTTTAAATCCCATAAATTCCGAAAATCAAATCCTAATCATGTCATCGGTTAAAACAATTCCTTATTTATTCATTTCACTCTTTTGTGATAGCTTCGCTCGTACGCTTCACATGATCGAATCGTTTTATCCATATCTTTCAATAATGATAAAACTCTATCAATACCTCATATTCGTCATGAAAACATTCCTATTGTTAATTATGACAACCTCTACCAAATTTCGGGGACGAAATTTCTTTAACGGGTGGATACTGTAACGACCCGGAAATTTCCGACCAAATTTAAACCCTAATCCCTATATGTTTCCGACACGATAAGCAAAAACCCTAATGTTGAGTCTAGAAAGTTTGAAATCTATACTCGGATAATCAATTACCCCGACCAAGCCTTGACGATTCACGAACCACTATTTATAAATGGATAACATATATATTTAGGTATATATAATTTGAAATATAATTTGGTATATTATATAAATATAGGATTTCTATATATAATTATTATAATATGTACTGAGATATATAGAACTCAATACTTAATGTAAGTTACTATTTAAAATTATTAAATGTTACATAATTAATAAATTGTTTATATTAAATGTAAACATAAGACAAGAATATAGTTGTTCTAATAACTTTATTATTACTTTCATTATTAATACTAAAACTAATATTAATATCAGTATTAGTTTATGTATATATTATAACTGTAATTTAAATGTTATCAGTTATTATATTGATTATGTGTTGTAATATAATTATTGATAATTATTATTATTACTAATATTATTTAAAATTATTACTTCTATTATTAATATTCTCATTACTAGTATTATTTTAATTATTAATGATATTATTATTTCTATTATTTACTTATTATTATAGAATTATTATTATTAAGGTATTTATATATAATTATTTTTCTTAGGGTAATTTAACAGTGATTTAATGTTGGAATCTGTTTGTATCGCTATCCAGCTAAATTTGATTTTTGCTTTTGTCCAAAACTTGTTACATATCCTTTTCAATCCTACGAATCTGTTAAATATTATTAGTATTGTTATTATATATTATTAATTATTAATATTAAAAAAATAATACAGAATAGATCCATTATATATATGCACGTTTGATATCTGTCACTATTAGTTTCTCTGTGTTTTTCTCCTTTTCTGATTTTCTTCATCTGGCTCGTGATTCACTGTCTTCCACAATCACCAAACAACAAAACTTGATTAATAATTGTTGATGCTCGAAACCAGTCACTTGCAAGATGTTAAACCACAACTGTTTTTTTTCAGAATCAAAAAGAAATTCACATAAACAAAACCAATCTTCAACCACGTTTACGGTTTCTATCAAACCACCATCGACTTACAATCATCTTAAACCGTTACCTTTTTGTTTCTTTTTCTATTGTTGCACGTCAAGAAAACCACACCACCTTCCACCTTGAATCATCTCTCTCTCCATCTCCACTCTAGTTATTTTTGTTTAATTTTCTGTTTGAACCGAAAAATCGCCAACACCATTGTTGTTGCAACCGAAACCCGGTTTAAACACCACTTTTGATTAACAATCGCCATCAACTTCCACCTCTATGATCACTTCCACAACCTTTAGATCACCACCACCGATACCCTCATCAACCCATCATCTTTAAAACGACCACTACCAGAACGCCAAAATCACACCACCATCGATTTCCATTTTTATTAAAACCCACTTGTGTTCATCAAAGGATCTACACAACCTGCAAACCCCTAGTTTTCTGGTTCTTTCTTTTATTACGTTGTGTCCCAAATCACCATCAATTGCAACCACAGACCGCCAGGTTCAAACCCTACAACACCCGCAAGCCATGTTTCTTTATCTGTTTTGCTTCTGCTCCTGAGACCGTAACTATAATTAAAATAATAAGCTGTATGATGAAACGTTCATTGAAGAATAAAGAGAGAATGAGCTGTAAATAGAGAAAAATAATGATTATGGGTACCAGCTGTAGGCTACTAATAGAGATATATATATATAAATTAGACTTTGTGCAACTTGATAAAATTTATACGGCGGCTATATATTTCTGGTTCCCTTTGGATTCGTTTTCCTTAAAAAAAAAAAAACTGCACATTTATTTGGGTCGAGGCCCTGTTGGGTTTATTTGTGGGCCGAAATTCGGGTATCACAATTACTAGGTTGTTGGGCTTGTGAGACGTTTTGGGCCACGTTTGGGTAGATGGGTCAGCTGGAGGACTGAGTGGAATTCTAAATGCATAAAACGAATTTCTCTGAATTAAATTCAGAAACACGAAATAGATTAGGTGGTTACGGGTGTTAGGATGTAAAGCGGGAGGTTGCAGGTTCGATTCTTGTATGGTGCAAATCTTTTTAGAAAAGGGTATATACTCTTTTATTTTTCTTATTTATTTCTAACATTTAATATTATTACTATTATTATTATTGTTATAATTATTATCAATTATATTATCATAAATTTGATCATTTTCATTATTAGAAGTATTATAGTTATTAGTATCATTAATTAACACTTATTATTATTAGTATGACTATTATTATTAAATATAATTATATTTGTCACTAGTATTATCAACATTAGATATTATTACTGCTACAAGTAATATAATTACTATTAGTAATGATAAAATAAATGTTAGTTATCATTATAAATATAATTACAATTATGAATAATATTAAGATTATTATTATTTCATTTCTAAGTAACATCATTAAACATTAATAATATTATAATCATTTTACCACTGTAAATATTATTTTGGTATTATTATAACTACTATAATTAAAATACAAATGATATATTTTATATATGTAGCATAACAAAAATTAATATTTTTATATACAAAATGAATATATGAAATATATATATATATACTATTAATATAAGAAAAGAGATATAACTAGTAAAATTATATATATATTTGCTTGATTACAATTATTAATATATATACTTAATATAGGTTCGTGAATCCAAGGCCAACCTTATACGAGTTCAATGATGTTATATGTATTTTTACTACAAAATACATTAGGTGAGTATATAGTCCCACTTTTAAACTCTAAATATTTCGGGATGAGAATACATGTATTTTATGTTTTACGATATGGACACAAGTAACTGAAAAATATGTTCTACGTTGAGTTGTACCACTGGCATACTTCCCTGTAGCTTGGTAACTAATATTTACAGCGGTATTGTAAACGCGAATCCTGTTGATAGATCTATCGGGCCTGACAACCCCAACCGGACTGGACGACCAGTATTCAACGGTTGCACAGTACTTCGTTTTGTGACTACACTTGGTACGGTGTAGTAAGATTTCATAATAAAGGGAATATGCGACGTGATTAAATGTTAAGTATGGTTACCAAGTGCTCAACCACTTAGAATATTTTTATTAAAATGTTTATATATGAAATCTTGTGGTCCATAGTTATAACGCTGCTAGCATCAAACCTATATCTCACCAACTTTATGTTGACCTTTTAAAGCATGTTATTCTCAGGTACGAATTAAGTCTTCCGCTGTGCAATAGCTCATATTAAGGACCTTACTTGGAGTCGATCATCGCAATGGGACCAACTGTTGAAGACGTCGTCCGGGAGGATTAGTTCGGGTTTCTACATCGGATACCCGACCCGACCCCGTCGACGTTGACTTTGACCAAGTTTGACTTTTATTCAAACTTAACCAAATACTTGTTTAAACCGTTCTAACCTTCTTGTATACTTGATTCTTGCATGGAACTTGCCAATTTGATTCACATGCTATATAATCGAGTCGTAACGAGCCATAGGACTAATTGAACACATTTCGCCCGACCTTGTGCCGTAACCGGTTAATTGATACAACTTACTTGTTTAGGTCAAGGCTAAGCAACTATCATGCACACGTTTACTTTGTGAAGTACCTTTATACTCGTGCACTCGAGGTGAGATCATAGTCCCACCTTTTCAACAACTTTTATACTTTTAAATCGTGGGCTGAGAAATATATACATTACATACTTATATACATTTCATATGTATATATACTTTTCATACTTTGATATTTGAACACGAATACAAAAGCAAAGATACATACGAGTTAGAACAAAAATCCTCAAGTCCAATTACCATTAGTTACACTTGTAGGATGTGAGCGAGAACTTATGTTGTGTGGCCATACGGGTTTGACGAACCCTCATCTGATGGATGAAACGTATTTTAGGGATATAGTGTAGGTTCTAACACTATTATGCAGAGGTAAGATTCAGTTAAGTTTTGGTAATTGGGTGCTCGTGATACATACAACATCCTTTGGGATGTATACGCTTGATATTCATTTTATACTAAATCTTGTGGTTCAAAAACAACATCTTTTGAGATGTATACGCTTGATACAAACACATCTTTTGAGATGTATATGCTTTGATACTAAACCTTGTGGTTCAAAAACATACTTTTACAAATACACTTATGATCTCACCAACGTTTTTCGTTGACAGTTTTCTATATGTTTCTCAGGTTCATACTTGGCTACTTGATACATGCTTCCGCACACTTTGATTACTTGCTTGGAGTCAAGCATACATGCATACGCTAGCGATAACACTTTTGGATTCAAACTTATAGCATACATACTTACGCTATTTATAGCAACCGTAATTTTCAACTTATTATGTCGCAAGTTATTTCATTTATACTTTATAACTTTTGTAAACTTAAACTTGTTGTCGATCCATTTTGTAAACTAAACTTTGCAAGTCTTACACGTTTCAAATAAATGCGACATAATTTTGGTCAAACGCGTCTCATATAGGGACTATGACCACGCAACGGGACCTAAGTTGTAACGACCCGTCAAATCGCTATTGACGCGGCACGTTAATCATTGATTCCACAGTGAGGTTTTGACCTCTATATGATACGTTTTGATAAAATATTGCATTCATTAAAATAAGTGACTTTCTAAACAAAGAAAGTTATAAATATGTGGGCGAGTGCTTAGGTATAAGCCAAACCCCAAAATACATAAGTCTTTAATTTACAGGTTGACATCACAGTCCAATTATTTATTACACAACGCAGTTTTATTTTGAATGCAATAAACTTTGTACAAAGCATGAGAGACTCCATGCAGGCAACAAGCACATCACAGCGGAAGCAGTCTAAGGACCTGAGAATAAAACATGCTAAAAAGTCAACACGAATGTTGGTGAGTTATAGGTTTAATTGCTCGAGTCATAAACATATATAAAGATAGACCACAAGATTTCATCAAAAGTTTATCAATAGATTCTACGTAACAGAGCACCATGGTAACTAAACTTAACGCTATAGTGATAATTACCCCATTCATTTTAATACAAGCAAACCAACGTATCTTAAACTCAAATAACATACGTCCGTTAAAAGGCTAGCGCTCTAGCTCGGACGGGGATGTCAAGCCCTATGGATCCATATAGTGTTTATTGTAGTAAATAGCGTGCTACTGTAGCAAATAGTGTTTACTGTAGCAAGTACGGTTTCACTGTAGCAAATAGTGTTTTACTGTAGCAAAGTCATTTTTACTGTAGTAAATAGTGTTTTACTGTAGGAAAGTCGTTTTTACTTGTACATATATATATATATATATATATATATATATATATATACATACATATAATTGTTCATGATTCGTCGAGAGTAGTCAAAGGTAATTGTATATATGAAACAGTTCTAAAATTTTGAGACTCAATCTAACAGACTTTGTTTAATGTGTCAAAATAATAAATCGTATAGAGAATTGGTTTAAATAAGTCAAAATTTTTCGGGTCATCACAGTACCTCCCCGTTAAAGAAAATTTCGTCCCGAAATTTTGAGTAGTACCTGTTTCATGAGCGGTATCAGTGAACAAATGTGGATACTTTTGCTTCATTTGATCTTCACGTTCCCAAGTAAACTCGGGTCCTCGTCTAGCGTTCCAACGAACCCTAACTATCGGTATTTTGCTTTGTTTTAATTGTTTGACCTCACGGTCCATGATTTCAATAGGTTCTTCGATAAAATGGAGTTTATCATTGATTCGTATTTCGTCAAGAGGAATTACGACATCCTCTTCAGCTAAACATTTCTTCAAATTTGACACGTGAAATGTGTCGTGAACACTACTAAGTTCTTGTGGTAGCTTTAATCGATAAGCAATTGCTCCAATTCTTTTGGTGATTTTAAAGGGTCCTACGTACCTAGGACTTAGCTTTCCTCGCTTACTGAATCGTACAACACCTTTCCAGGGTGACACTTTCAACATGACTTTGTCGCCCACTTGAAATTCTAGCGGTTTTCTTCTTACATCAGCATAACTCTTTTGGCGACTCATGGTCGTTTTCAATCGTTGTTGTTTTTGAATGATCTTGTCGGTGGTTTCATGAATAATTTCTGGTTCAGTAAGTTGTCTTTCTCCTACTTCACTCCAACAGATAGGAGATCTGCACTTTCTACCGTAAAATGCTTCAAATGGCGCTGCGTTGATGCTCGTATGATAGCTGTTATTGTATGAAAATTCTACCAACGGTAAGTGTCGATCCCAACTGGTTCCAAAGTCAATCACGCATGCCCGTAACATGTCTTCCAATTTTTGTATTGTTCTTTCACTTTGACCATATGTCTGTGGGTGATAAGCGGTGCTCATATCTAATCGAGTTCCTAATGCTTTTTGTAATGACTGCCAAAAACGTGATGTGAATCGGGTGTCGCGATCAGATATGATGGAGATGGGTACACCATGCCTGGAAACTACTTCCTTCAAATATAGGCGTGCTAATTTTTCCATACTGTCTGTCTCCTTTATTGGTAGGAAGTGAGCTGATTTAATTAGACGATCAACTATCACCCAAATAGTATCATGACTACTTGCAGTCCTTGGCAATTTCGTAATGAAATCCATGGTTATTCTTTCCCATTTCCACTGCGAAATTTCCGGTTGTTGCAGTAATCCTGACGGCTTTTGGTGCTCAGCTTTGACCTTTGCACACGTCAAACATTTGCTTACATAAGTAGCAATTTCTGTCTTCATATTAGGCCACCAATAGAACTTCTTGAGATCGTGGTACATTTTCTCGTTTCCTGGATGAATTGAGTACCTCGTTTTGTGTGCTTCATCCAGTACTAGTTGCCTTAGGTTACCATGTTTTGGTACCCATATCCTACCAGCAAAATACAGGGTTCCATCGGCTTTTACTTCAAGTTGTTTTTCTAATCCTTTGCTCATTTCACCTTTTTCATTTTCTTCTTTTAAAGCCTCTAACTGTGCTGCTTGAATTTGCTTTGTGAGATCAGTATGAATTGTAATATTCAAAGCTCGGACCCTAAGAGGTTTTACTCTTTCTTTCCGACTTAGGGCATCAGCTACAACATTAGCCTTTTCGGGGTGGTAACGGATTTCACAATCGTAATCGTTTAATGATAATGCTAAAAGCGAACATATATTTCATAGCATTATCCCTCAAGAAAGACAAGCTTTTAGTTGCAATTGTTCTATTTACAAGTGATATTCGTTTAAATAATAAAAGGTGAAGACAAAAGACAAATTCGACGAATTGAAGACGCAAACGACCAAAAAGCTCAAAAGTACAAATTACAATCAAAGTGGTTCCAATTATTGATAAGAAACGTCTAAAAATTACAAGAGTACAAGATTCAAAACGCAAAGTACAAGATATTAAATTGTACGCAAGGACGTTCGAAAAAATTCGGAACCGGGACCAGAGCCAACTCTCAACGCTCGACGCAACGGACTAAAAATTACAAGTTAAATATGTATATAAATATAATATAATATATAATTAATTATATAAATTATATATATATATTATATTTATATATTAAAACCGTCGGCAGACTAGGATCCAAACTTGTGTGAGCTGGATTTACGAACTCCGCGACTCGCGGAGTTTGTAGTGCAAAAAGGGCGCGACTCGCGGAGCAGCCAAATTCGAAAATGCCTATAAAAGGCAACGCATTTTGATCGTTTTAAATATCCTTTTATCAATCTCTCTATCAACGTATATATATATATATATATATATTTATATTTTAATTTTAATTTTAATTTTAATTTTAATTTCTAATTTCTAATAATAAGGGTATGTTAGCGAATGTTGTAAGGGTGTAAGTCGAAATTCTGTCCGTGTAACGCTACGCTATTTTTAATCATTGTAAGTTATGTTCAACCTTTTTACATTAATGTCTCGTAGCTAAATTATTATTATGCTTATTTAATCTGAAGTAATCATGATGTTGGGCTAAAAATATTAAAATTGGGTAATTGGGCTTTGTACCATAATTGGGGTTTGGACAAAAGAAAGACACTTGTGGAAATTAGACTATGGGCTATTAATGGGCTTTATATTTGTTTAATTAAATGATAGTTTGTTAATTTTAATATACAGATTTACAATTGGACGTCCCTATAAATAACCATATACACTCGATCGGACACGATGGGCGGGGTATTTATATGTACGAATAATCGTTCATTTAACCGGACACAGGAATGGATTAATAGTCTATGGAATTATTAAAACAGGGGTGAAATTATGTACAAGGACACTTGGCATAATTGATAACAAAATATTAAAACATTGGGTTACACGCAGTCGATAACCTGGTGTAATTATTAAACAAAGTATTAAAACCTTGTTACAGTTTAAGTCCCCAATTAGTTGGAATATTTGACTTCGGGTATAAGGATAATTTGACGAGGATACTCGCACTTTATATTTATGACTGATGGACTGTTATGGACAAAAATCAGACTGACATATTAAATAATCCAGGACAAAGGACAATTAACCCATGGGGATAAACTAAAAATCAACACGTCAAACATCATGATTACGGAAGTTTAAATAAGCATAATTCTTTTATTTCATATTTAATTTCCTTTATTTTATATTTAATTGCACTTTTAATTATCGCACTTTTATTTATTGTTATTGTATTTAATTGCACTTTTAATTATCGTACTTTTTAATTATTGCAATTTTATTTTATCGCACTTTTATTTATCGCAATTTCATTATCGTTATTTACTTTACGCTTTAAATTAAGTCTTTTATTTATTTAATATTTTACATTAGGTTTTAACTGCGACTAAAGTTTTAAAAATTGACAAACCGGTCATTAAACGGTAAAAACCCCCCTTTATAATAATAATATTACTTATATATTTTTGTATTTTTATAAATTAAAACTAATATAGCGTTAAGCTTTGCTTAAAAGATTTTCCCTGTGGAACGAACCGGACTTACTAAAAACTACACTACTTTACGATTAGGTACACTGCCTATAAGTGTTGTAGCAAGGTTTAAGTATATCCATTCTATAAATAAATAAATATCTTGTGTAAAATTTTATCGTATTTAATAGTTTTTCGTTGTAAAAATAAAGCTATTTCATATACACCTCGCATAACAATCATTTAACAACTCTACCCAGCGACGTTGCCTCATATTGAGTTGTTTTTGATCAAAAATATGCTGAAGACTCTTATGGTCAGTGTACACTGTACACTTGGTGCCATATAGATAGTGTCTCCATATTTTGAGTGCAAAAACTACTGCTCCAAGTTCCAAATCGTGCGTCGTATAGTTCTTTTCATGAATTTTTAGTTGTCGTGAGGCATATGCGATAACTTTTGTGCGTTGCATTAATACACATCCTAAACCTTGGCGCGAAGCATCACAATAGATCACGAAATCATCATTTCCTTCTGGTAATGACAAAATGGGTGCAGACGTTAAATTCTTCTTTAATAACTGGAATGAGGATTCCTGTTCCGTGGACCAATCATACTTCTTTCCCTTTTGAGTCAATGCAGTTAAGGGTTTAGAGATTCTAGAGAAATCTTGAATGAATCTTCGGTAGTAACCAGCAAGACCTAAGAATTGACGGATTTGTGTTGGAGTCTTCGGTGTTTCCCATTTACTAATGGCTTCGATCTTGGCAGGGTCAACTTTAATTCCATGTTTACTGACAACATGGCCCAAAAATTGTACTTCTTGTAACCAGAAATCACACTTCAAAAATTTTGCGTACAATTCTTCTTTCTTGAGTATCCCTAGTACCAGTCTTAAGTGTTGCTCATGTTCTTCCTTGTTCTTCGAGTAAATCAATATGTCGTCTATAAAAACAATGACAAATTTGTCTAAATACGGTTTACAGATGCGATTCATTAGATCCATGAATACTGCTGGAGCATTAGTTAATCCAAAAGGCATGACTAAAAATTCATAGTGACCGTAACGGGTTCTAAACGCGGTTTTAGGAACATCTTCTTCCTTCACTCTCAGCTGCTGATATCCGGAGCGTAGATCAATCTTGGAATAAACACTTGATCCTTGCAATTGATCAAACAAATCATCAATCCTCGGTAATGGGTACCGATTCTTGATCGTTAATTTGTTTAATTCTACGTAATCTATGCACATTCTCATAGATCCATCCTTCTTCTTGAAGAACAGAATAGGAGCACCCCAAGGTGAAAAACTGGGACGAATAAATCCACGGTCCGATAATTCTTGCAACTGGTTTTGTAATTCTTGCATTTCTGAAGGTGCAAGTCTATACGGAGATCGGGCTACAGGTGCAGCTCCTGGTATGAGATCAATCTGGAATTCTACACATCTGTGTGGAGGTAGCCCCGGTAATTCTTCTGGAAATACTCTGGGATATTCTCTTACAACCGACATGTCATCAATGCTTCTTTCTTCAGTATTGATCTTCTTTACGTGTGCCAGAATAGCATAACAACATTTTCTGATAAGTTTCTGAGCCTTCATACAACTGATAAGGTTTAGCTTCGAGTTGCTCTTCTCCCCATAAATCATTAATGACGTTTCATCCTTTCGAGGGATGTGGATCGCTTTCTCAGTGCAAACAACTTCTGCTCTTGTTTTGGACATCCAGTCCATGCCAACGATTACGTCAAAACTTCCTAATTCTACGGGTATCAAATCGATTTTGAAGGTTTCACCAGCGAGATTTATTTCGCAACCATGTCAAATTTTATCGGCTTTTATCAGTTTACCATTAGCTAATTCAATAGTATATTTATCATCTAGAGGTAATGATGCACATTTTAGTTTAGAACTAAAGTCTTTACACATATAACTTCTATCAGCACCCGTATCAAACATAATAGAAGCTAGTTGATTATTAACGGTAAACGTACCCTTGACAAGATTAGGATCCTCACGTGCTTTACTGGCACTAACATTAAATGCCCTCCCACGTGCGGGTTCTTTGTTCTTCTCCTTATCAGGGCATTGATTTATAAAGTGACCAGACTTCCCGCATCCAAAACATTTCTTGACATCGGTCGGTTTTGTCTTTACTTCAGAAACGGTGGCATAACAAAATTTCGCCACATGTCCTTTCTTGTTGCACTTATCACAGACCACTTAGCAATAACCTGCATGATGTGTGTAACATCTTTTGCAGAACGGATGGGGTCCCTTATAGTTTGGTCTTGCAGTTGCCCCATCTTGTTTACCTTTAAAAGTTTCTTGTTTCTTCAGGTGAGTACTTTTGCCCTTATAGTCTTCCTATTTCCTCTTTCCTTCAGTTGTCTTGACTTCGGTAATTGGTGCCTTAATCGAACTCTCTGTGATCTTGTCCATGAGTTGGTGTGCCATTTTCATGGCTTCCTGCATCGTATTCGATTTGGACGATGTAACATTTCCTTTGATATTGATCGATAAACCGTCAATATACATTTCTATCTTTCGTTTCTCGTTTGGCACCAATTCGATACACAACAAGGCTAGTTCCATGAAACGCTTTTCATAGTTATTGAGATTCGTGCCGAAAACCTTCAGATTACGTAACTCAGATTCCATTTTTCTGATCTCGTTTCGAGGACAGTACTCCTCGATTAGCATCTTTTTTAGTTCTTCCCAAGAGATATCATATGCCGTATCTACTCCTTCTGCTTTAGCATAATTGTTCCACCAAGTAAGTGCACCGTCTTGCAACGTGCACGAAGCATACTTTGACTTGTCTCTGTCCGCACAATTACTGATTTTGAAAACGGACTCCATCTTTTCAAACCATCGGGTTAGACCGACTGGTCCCTCGGTTCCACTAAACGTCTGTGGTTTGCATCTTTGAAAAGTTTTGTATGAGCATCCGTTTCGTGAGTTTGTGTTTACGGCTGCTGCTTTGGCTGCTGCTTCGGCTGTTACTTTTGCTGCCTCAGCTGCGGCAATTCTTTCATTCACACGTTTCTCGATTAGTTCCTCAAACTCAGCATCCGACATTTGAGACATGTTTCTTCAATAAACACAACAGAGATAATTTAATCATATAGAATATTATAGGTAAAATGAGTTGTCAATAGTTAATCGTAGCATATTAATAATATGAACCAATTATTATAAAAGCTTTTTCTTCTTATTAGCATTTTATAATTATTTCTAGGGTATTACCTACCCGTTAAGTTCATACATAATAGCTAGTACAAGGAATTAACTACTAAAATCCTAATAATATTCCACTATGAAAAATTATAGCGAGTTACTACGTTATCATGTAATAATAATAATAAGAAGTAGTAATAATACAAATAATCATTCCATGTATTTATTATTAATAAACCAAAATAATACAATACCATACAATACCGATATTTTACTGTAGCACTGTAGCAAAGTACGGGTTCACTGTAGCAAATAGTGTTTTACTGTAGGAAAGTCATTTTTACTGTAGAAAATAGTGTTTTACTGTAGGAAAGTCGTTTTTACTTGTATATATATATATATATATATATATATATATATATATATATATATGTATGTATGTATATGTATATATATGTATATGTATATATATATATATATATATATATATATATATATATATATATATATATAATTGTTCATGATTCGTCGAGAGTAGTCAAAGGTAATTGTATATATGAAACAGTTCTAAAATTTTGAGACTCAATCTAACAGACTTTGTTTAACGTGTCAAAATAATAAATCGTATAGAGAACTGGTATAAATAAGTCAAAATTTTTCGGGTCATCACATAAGTTAACGGCGCCGTCAATGACGATTTTTCCGGGTCGCTACAAAATGCGGGTCCGTGAGGAAGATATAGAGAAAACGGCTTTTCGAATGCTTTACGGGCATTTTGAATTCGTAGTTATGCCTTTTGGTCTTACGAATGCACCGGCGGTATTCATGGATCTTATGAACCGAGTGTGCCAACTTATGTTGGACAAGTCGGTAATTGTGTTCATTGACGACATACTTGTCTATTCCAGAAGTATGAAGGAGCATGAACATCATTTGTGTGGTGTGTTGAAGACGTTGCGGAAGGAGAAGTTGTATGCTAAATTCTCTAAATGTGAATTTTGGCTAAGGGAAGTTCAATTCCTTGGCCACATTGTGAACAAATATGGTATTCAAGTAGATCCGGGGAAGATAGAGACGGTGAAGAGTTGGGGACGACCGACTACGCCTACGGAAATCCGAAGTTTTCTCGGGTTGGCCGGTTATTATCGTCAGTTTATCCAAGACTTTTCCAAGATTTCTTCTCCATTGACGAAGTTGACGAGAAAGAACGCGAGATTTAATTGGGAGAACGAGCAAGAAATTGCTTTCCAATTGTTAAAAGAGAAATTGTGTCAAGCTCCGGTGTTAGTGTTGCCGGAAGGGGTAGAAGACATGACGGTTTATTGTGATGCTTCTTTAAATGGGCTCGGGTGTGTTCTAATGCAAAGGGGTAAAGTCATCGCTTATGCCTCTTGACAATTAAAGGAACACGAGACGAGATATCTGACTCATGATCTTGAGTTGGCGGCGGTGGTGCATGCATTGAAAATTTGGCGCCATTACTTGTATGGTGTCAAGTGTACGATTTATTCGGATCACAAGAGTTTGAAGCACCTTTTCGATCAACGAGATTTGAATTATCGTCAGCGTAGATGGATGGATGTGGTAAAAGATTATGATTGTGAAATACTTTACCATCCGGGTAAGGCGAATGTGGTCGCGGATGCGTTAAGTCGAAAGAGTCAACATCCGGCGTTACGATTGGGATTGTTACGTATGATTATTACTAACGATTTTCTTGAAAAACTTGGTGAGATTCAAATAGAAGCTTAAGTTCACAACAAACATGATGAACGGGTTGTGGGGCAAACGGAGTTCATTACTTCAGGCCCGCTTGGTTTGTTGTCCTTTCAAGGAAGAGTGTGGGTGCCTAAGATGGGGGATTATCGACGAGTGCTACTTGATGAAGCACATAAGTCAAAGTATTCCATTCATCCGGGCGCGACGAAAATGTATCTTGATTTAAGGAAGGAGTATTGGTGGCCGGGCATGAAACGTGATGTTGTTAAGTATGTTGAGCAATGCGTCACGTGTTTGTAAGTTAAAGCCGAGTACCAAAAGTCGTATGGTAAATTGCAACCGTTAGAAATCCCGAAATGGAAATGGGAGCACATTACTATGGAATTCTTCACGAAGTTACCAAAGACGGCGAAAACCCAATTTGATTCACTTTGGGTGATAGTTGATCGATTGACGAAGAGTGCTTTGTTCCTTCCCATTCGGGAAGCGATATCGTCGGAGATCTTGGCTAAGTTGTTTATCAAGGAAGTGATCTCAAGGCATGGGGTTCCCATATCTATTATTTCGGATCGAGATACTCGCTTCACATCTCGGTTTTGGGAAAAGTTTCATGAAGATATGGGTAGACAATTGAAATTGTACCATCCTCAAACGGACGGTCAAACCGAACTTACGAACCAAACATTGGAGGATATGTTATGGGCGTGTATTATTGATTTCGGTGGTAGTTGGGATGAGCACTTACCTTTGGTGGAATTCTCGTACAATAATAGTTATCATACTAGTATCGGGATGCCACCGTATGACATGCTTTATGGGCGAAGATGTCGAACTCAAATTTGTTGGGGTGAAGTGGGACAAAAGGAAATCGGGAGTACCGATTTGGTGTTAGAAACGAATAACAAAATTGATATGATTCAGGCTCACTTGAAAAAGGCTCAAGATTGACAAAAGTCATATGCCGACAAACGTAGGCGAACGATTGAGTTCCAAGAAGGTGACATGGTGATGCTTAAGGTTTCGCCATGGAAAGGTGTTATTCGATTTCAAAAACGGGGAAAGTTAGCTTCTCGATTTATTGGACCATTTAAAATTCTAGCTCGTGTTGGTGAAGTTGCGTATCATTTGGAGTTACCCGAAGAGCTTGCGGGGATCCATAATACATTTCATGTTTCTCATCTCCGTAAGTGTCTTGCGGACGATTCTTCATGGGTGCCTTTATACGAGATTAAACTAAACAATAAGTTAGAGTACATAGAGGAGCCGATTGTCATACTCGATGAGAAAGACAAAAGGTTGAGAAATAAAGAGGTGAGGACTTTTAAGGTCCAATGGCATCGTAGTAAAGGTTTTGAGTTTACGTGGGAACCCGAAGAATTTGTTTTGGTGTATCTTCCTGCTTGTCATGCAGCTTGGATTGCGAGGACGCAATTCGAATCAAGTGGGGGAGAGTTGTAAGACCCGAAACCGTTCCGTACATTATTTATATTTAAAAGCTGGCGACCAGGATTTTCTGTTTTGGGCCGCGCCGCATGCCTCCAGGCCGCGCCGCGGCTGGTATTTGATGGGCCAGCTTTTCATTTTTGAAGATATTTAAAAGGGGCTTTTTGGTAATTTCACTTGGGGACGAATTTAAAGCCCCAAGATCAGATCTAGATCCTCATTTACTCCATTTTCAACCACCACTTCATATCCACTTAAATTCTAGAGAGAGAGAGAGAGTGATTCTTGTGAGAGAAAGCTTGAATCAAGGAAGAAGAGTTGATTTCGGGCCAAAGTGCGTGTATCAAAGTTGTTCATCTCCTCACTAGCTACGTGTGGGTTGTAGTGGTATGTTCTAACCTTGTTTTTCCTTATTTTAATTTGTTTAAGTGTTAGGGTTTGGGTAAGTGAAGAACATAAAACCCATATTTGGTGATTTTGGGTGTTCTTGAGTAAGATTGAGTCATGAAGACTCAATAGCAACTAACCTAGGGTTTCAAAGTATTAATTGTTGTTATGAGCTTTAATTGGTTAGTTAATTACTAGCACACCTAGATATAAGTAAATGGGTATTATGTGGGTTAGTAGATGACCCGAAATGGGTGTGTTGACTTTTAAATGGTCAAATGGGAAATAATGGACCTAAGTTGGTTAATGTGTGTGAAAGATGCTTAACCTCGTGTTGAAAAGTGTTTTAAGACCCTATTTTGACTAGTGTTAGGGTTTTGGCGAAAGTTGACCCAATTTTAGGGTTAAGTGTGCAAATGAGTCGAAATTTGCACCATGGGTCAAAATGACCTAAGGATGGTGAGTGAGTTGGTTGACCAACTCGAATGAATGATTGATTATGTGTATAATGTAATAGGTACGTTACCTTGAAGTTGCGAGCTTGGTTTATCAATTCACCAAAGGCGTAAGGTGAGTGGAATAATTATGCGTGTACGTATATAATGTATTTATTTGTGTAGTATGAATGTGGTATTATCGCGGTGTTCAAGACACCACATTCTAAGTAACGAATAGTATTGTCGCGGTGTTCAAGACACTACTCATTGGTTGATAGGCATGTGGTATTGTCGCGGTGTTTAAGACACCACATTGTCATGGGAGTGGATGCCGCGGTGTTCAAGGCACTACTCATTGCGTGATTGACATGTGGAATCGTCGCGGTGTTCAAGACGCCACATTGTCATGGGGGTGAGTTAGTCGCGTTGTTCAAGACATCACCCGGGGGATTAGTGATTACACGGTGTTTAAGTAACACTAATGGATGTTATGAACTCCGACGGTCTTCTAAGTACCGTTCCCTTGATCGATTGGTTAACCATGGTTATTTTGTTGTAGTGTAAGCATATTATATTGTGCGAGTTATATATGCCTTTGTTGTGCTAGCTTGTGGTATTGGAGGTTAATGTCTTTGTAATTGAGATGATAAGCTATTCGTGTTGCTAGCGTGTATGCGGTATGTGTGTAAGTGGTTTGCAAGTAGGTATATTATATATGTATGTGTATAATTATTGCATTCACTAAGCGTTAGCTTACCCTCTCGTTGTTTACCTTTTTAGGCTCCGGCGCGGATAAGGGCAAGGGTATTCGGTTGGACTAGGGATACTCGGGAGATTTAGCTTTTGGAAGTTCGACCAAGTTATGGGTAGTTTAAACCCCAAACACCATGCTCTAAGTGTCGTTTGGAAGTTAAATGTGACGACCCGGAAATTTCTGACCAAATTTAAACTTTAATCTTTATATTATTCTGACACGATAAGCAAAGTTTGTTAAGTTAAATCTCAAGAATTTTAAACTGTGTTCATACATTCATTATAACCTCGACCAAATTCTGACGATTCACGAACCGTTATATATAAATAGATATGTATATGTATATATATATTATAACTTGAGAATATTAATAAAGTATTAAACGTATAATACTTTACACGAACGTATTTGTTTCAATATGATTTTCGACGAAATTAAAAATATATATTAAATGATTGAATTATCAGAAATATTGAATTATGATTACAAGTCTCTATTGAGAGGTCCACTATGATTTGAGAAAATCTATTCCTCTTAACGATATTCAGAATAATTTATAAATCTATTTATAAATAAAAACAAAAAGTGTCATTTATGAAAGTTAGACAAAAGTTAGTGGAGAATTGGTTTTCATAATATTCTATTAATTTATTTTCAAACGTACAAAGACGTTTTCAGTTTAAAAAGAACTTTATTATTAAAACGTATATAACTTTTATAAATATCTAGAATCACTTTTGACAACTCATTACTTAACCAGTATAATAAATATAACGATATTTATATTTTATTTCATTAAATATATATAACGATTTAAATTAATATTATATATATTTATATGCGTATTATACATACATAGTTTTTATACTTGTACTATACTTTAACTTTACCTTTACTTTACTTTAACTTTAATAATTCACTTTAATAATTCATACTTTAATAATTCATACTTTAATAATTCATACTTTAATAATTCACTTTAATAATTCATACTTTAATAATTCACTTTAATAATTCAAAAATCTATTATAAATAGAATTCAATAGGTTTCATTATTTCATAGAAACTTGAAAATATATTTCTCTAAACTCTCTCAATCGATTTATAAATATTTGTATTATTTCAAGATATTATTAGTATACATAAAATATTACGACGGAGTGCTGTCCGAGTGATTTCAAAATAGTTTTTTTGAATGAGTCGAAGCTAAGGAAATTATGGGTTATAGCTATGGAGGTGATGGGTATGTTCATGGGTATGCTCGTGAGGTCAATCTAGTGTTTATCATCTCCGTTGCGTCTACGTACTTTCCTGCAATATTGAATCTCAATATTGATACGTTCGTGAATCCGAGGCCAACCTTGCACTTGTTAAATGACGTTATATGTATTTTTACTACGAAATACAGTATTGTGAGTTTCATTTGCTCCCTTTTTAATTGCTTTTGAAATATAGATTTTTGGGCTGAGAATACATGCGCTGTTTTATAAATGTTTTACGAAATAGGCACAAGTACTAAAACTAATTCTACGTGGGTTTAAACCAGAAATATACCCTTAGCTTGGTAACATTAAACTACTTGTCTATGTACGGTAGGCGCGAATCCTAAAGATAGATCTATTGGGCCTGACAAACCCCATCCTGACTATGGGATGCTTTAGTACTTCGAGGTTATTTTAAACACACCTGATCTGGTGTACTTCAGAGGGTAAAACATGAACGTTAAGGCTTGTTACCGGGTGCCTACAACTTATAGAATACTTTTATACACTTGCGAGTGTACATATATTTATAAACGGAAATCTTGTGGTCTATTAATATATTGAAATTATTGTTATGATAAACCTATGAACTCACCAACCTTTTGGTTGACACTTTAAAGCATGTTTATTCTCAGGTATTAAAGAAATCTTCCGCTGTGCATTTGCTCATTTTAAGGATATTACTTGGAGTCATTCATGGCATATTTTGAAAGACGTTGCATTCGAGTCATTGAGTTCATCAAGATTATTATTAAGCCAATTATAGTTGGATGTATTATGAAATGGTGTGTATGCCGTCAACTTTCGTTGTAAAGAAAGTTTGTCTTTTAAAAACGAATGCAATGTTTGTAAAATGTATCATATAGAGGTCAAATACCTCGCGATGTAATCAACTATTGTGAATCGTTTATAATGTATATGAACGGGTCCTTTCAGTTGGTATCAGAGCGGTGGTCTTAGCGAACCAGGTCTGCATTAGTGTGTCTAACTGATAGTCTTTATGATGCATTAGTGAGTCTGGACTTCGACCGTGTCTGCATGTCAAAAGTTTTGCTCATCATTTTTGTCGGAAATTACCTGCTTATCATTCTTAGT
Source organism: Rutidosis leptorrhynchoides (assembly GCF_046630445.1). Classification (NCBI taxonomy): domain Eukaryota; kingdom Viridiplantae; phylum Streptophyta; class Magnoliopsida; order Asterales; family Asteraceae; genus Rutidosis; species Rutidosis leptorrhynchoides. The sequence continues at coordinate 353,769,686 of NC_092342.1, read as the reverse complement.
CTAGACACATCTTATTGCATTGATTGCATGAATAGTGTATAGACAAAATTCATATCTTAGCGTATCTGCTAATTCATATCTTAGCGTATCTGTTACTGTAAACTTTGCCTGACATATTTCGTAAATTTCTCCGTAATCTATGAAACCTTTTGCTCTATATAATTAGAATACCACCCGATAGCTGGAAAATCATTTCATATAAAAAAAAATTCTTTATTCAATCGTACGAAATGGAATTCGTCATTAGTTCAAGTCCCTCGAATTCCGAAATGGAATCCCACTCAAGTTCCGAAAGCAGTGTGACTGGAATGGATCAACCAATTAGTCATCATCTATTCTGGATGAATTGGGGATGGGTTCGTAGCCTCCTAAATCATTGGAGACAAGAAGAAGGCGATCCCTTCCATCCACCACATTGCCCTCTTGGCGAAGAACCTGAAGCACTTACCGGCGAACCTATCCAAAACACCATTTTCTCTCTTATTTCTAGAGTATCTCGTCACGATTACATACTACACCAAATTCTAGATTTTATTTATCCGCTCGTCCGAACCGACAATCACCCCGGTGTAATAGAAGAAGTCAACGAGCTTCGCGCTTGGGTAGTGGCTTTGGAGAATATGGTGCAAAGGTTACAAACACCAGCAGCAGCACCAGCAGCATAAACAGTACCACCATCAGCAACACCAACAGTACCATCACCACCACCAACAACAACATCCACATCCCACACCGCAACATCACAATCTGTATCTCAAACATCAACGTCATACGCCCTGTAAATATCCAGGAATATCAACAACAACAAACGATGAAGTATTAATTCATAAACTTCATTGAAGAGATATCTCTGCGGCAGTAATGTAATCTCTAAAATCTTAGAGATTATTTAATTCTGACCGTAAATCGGATGAGTGAATGGAGATGGCAGAGTAGAAACTTTGATCGAAAATAGTGTACGATTTACAAGCTAGAATTGTTTTACCAACAGCATCAATAGGACCGTAGCATCATCAACACAGTCAGTGCCGTCAGTATCGTCAGAATCAACAGCACCTGTAACATCACAAACTCTGTCAGTTCAAGAATCATTGTGGACATCATTACGAATCAACAACAAATATATTATATCAACGAGTTATGAAGTATTAACTCATTTCCACTGAAGGATTTATATGTATATCTTATATATAAATTTTTAGAGCATAATAAATCTTTCCGTACTAAGCTATTATGTGTGAATCTTAACTACTCGGTTAATTCATGTTACTAATATGCGATAATGTACGTCCTTCGTCCACAACTTAACCATCATTAACTACAATCTCTGCCTCAATTCAATAAATCCCAATTCATAATAAATCAAATGAATTATTCAAATATAAGTTTGATTTTTCACTTTCATCGTCGATATACTCGAAACTTTTCAAATAACATCATTCGTACCTTGCGAAATTCACAAGAATTCCACAAACACCAACAAATAACGAAGTATTAATTCATAATTTCAATTTTATTGAATAAATACTCCGTAAAAGTTATGTAATTTCTAAAGTCTTTAGGGATTACTCAATTCTAGTTTCAACTGTAAATCAAATGAGTTTAATTTAATATTAACTCATTAAATCTATGTTACATCTGAAGAAAATATACATATATATATTTTCATAAAGACTGTAATAAAATTCTTTTGTACAAAATATTAATTGTGAATTTTTTATAACGGGTAGATAATACCCGAGAGATATATAAATTCACAATTAATATGTTACATTCTTCGAATCTGATTAAGCAAATTATCAACTATACTTCCTACTTTCACAATAATATACATTCATTCATAAAAATCAAAACAACCATACTCATTCAAATTCAATTACATATTCTGATTTTGAAATTGCAAAATTTAATTCAGGATATAAACAGTATCATCACTCTGAGATTCTTACATCTTTCAAAGCTATACTTTGACTTCAAAACTGTGTTAGAACATCATATGTATATTAACGATTACAAACTGTGTTCAAACTCTCCGAAGTTTCCGAAGACACTTCAAACAATGAACAATCGAGATGATGATCCAACCACATATTACCCACAGTTATGTACGTAAAAAGCTCTCGAAGCTAAAGTCATAGTTCGACGCGTATCCATGTCAGACCCTTTGGCATTTATTAGCAAAAATGACTTTTCAATTCCTTTTCAAAGTAACCAGTTTTATCACAGCTCCAACAAGTCAACTTCGACTTTTCAGTCGGACTAGTCTTATTATAACCTCGATAGATACGTTGCCCTTTCGTCATCGTTACTGGGGAACCTTTCATATCTCGTCACATTAGCAATAAACTTACCAACAACTTCAATTATCTTTGACTTTTCGAAAAATCATTATATTTTTTGAAATCACATCATTTACTCATTCGCATCTTGTAATGAGAATTGTCATACGAATCATCGGAAATCAGCAACCAGTATTTTGAAATCTCGCAGCATGTCTACGCCCACAGTTATATGTGTACGTAAAACGTCTATCTCCTGGACTTACATACTTTGAATATGAAGTTCTGAAAAATATTTTGAACTGCAAACTAGTTCTTAAAATGCTGACGAAGCATCAAAAACTGTAAACGATCTTAACAGTAAAAAGTTTGATGACAAAGAATAATAAGGTGGTAAAGCTGAGAAAAAGAGAAGGTTTGGAACTGGAAAACGGATTGAACAGACTATGAAGGAGGCTGTGGAAAAATTACAAAGACTAAATCTGCCTTCAAAGAATCCAAATGATTCAGTGCTGCTAAAGTCATTAACGAATACTTTAATCTTTATTCTAAACCTTTACAGACAAATCTTCATCATCATCCATCAATATTAGAAATTCTAAGATATTAACATATCTTTCATTATAAATATCTACGATATTTCTGAAGATATTTTCACAACTAATCTTATCTGAAGTCATTTATCTCTTTGCGCTATCAGTGTTACATCATATAAGAAACTATTAGTTTCTATATTCTATAAACTTTCGAGTATAAAATAGAAATATTTTTGAAGTAGTGTTGGGAACTGAAGCATGAATTAGTATAATATAATGACACTTGATCAACGTGATTATATTACGGTAAGTCATGTTGAGTTCTAAATGGAACGTGATGATTCACAGATCATAACGTCATCATGTGCCATGTTACACGACTCTTGTATTCTCTTCAACCTCTAAAATATCAAGAAAATATTTCTTGATGATTCGGTCTTTTCCAGAATATTCTGGTAATTTGACAAATCAAGATCGTGCCATTACAAATTTCCTTCTTAGAACGTTAACTATGTTCATTCTGAAATTCATATCTGCGAATACTGGACCATTATAAACGTTGCTTAATCGCAAGAAGAAGAAACGAAAGGACAAAGCTCCGAACTAGAAATGGGAGTATAAATCATAGCAAATAGAAGATAGCATTAACTGTGGATGACAATGATTATAGAAGAAGCAAGGACTTTGAAATATAAGGGAAGATATAAAACGCAATAACAACCCAGAAATCACAAACCGTATATATCAATGCATATAGCAATATAAAGACACGGGAGAACTAAAAACACTATAAAACCAAGAGTATAGTAGAAGTAAATAGATTCTTCTGGAGGTAGATGAAAAAGAAGAACGACATATATGAAAGTGAGGAGTATATCGAGAATTAGCACTGGATGAAGCATATTGACGAATAATTTTAAAGTAAGAATTGAGGGAGAAAGAATAGAAGGTGTGAATTAAAAGGAAACGAAGGAGGTGGATTTATAGTGAAATATCCGACAGAAAAATCGAGATGAATCATCGCATTAAATCGAAGAGGATCATAATTTCCTTAATCACCGAAGAATCAAATCCTATATAGATTACAAAGATTTTCTTTAATTCGGAGATCAACCGGGATGACGTCAAAAGAGAAGATGAATCCCTATTTTCTCATTTCATTCATTTACGATAACTTCACTCACACGCTTCGAGTAATCGAATTATTTTATCCATGCTTCTTGAACATGATAAAACTCTATAATCATTATAATAACATTCTTATTGTTATTCATGACGACCTCTATCAAATTTCGGGGACGAAATTTCTTTAACGGGTAGGTACTGTCACGACCCGGAAATTTCTGACCAAATTTAAACTTTAATCTTTATATTATTCTGACACGATAAGCAAAGTTTGTTAAGTTAAATCTCAAGAATTTTAAACTGTGTTCATACATTCATTATAACCTCGACCAAATTCTGACGATTCACGAACCGTTATATATAAATAGATATGTATATGTATATATATATATTATAACTTGAGAATATTAATAAAGTATTAAACGTATAATACTTTACACGAACGTATTTGTTTCAATATGATTTTCGACGAAATTAAAAAAAATATTAAATGATTGAATTATCAGAAATATTGAATTATGATTACAAGTCTTTGTTGAGAGGTCCACTATGATTTGAGAAAATCTATTCCTCTTAACGATATTCAGAATAATTTATAAATCTATTTATAAATAAAAACAAAAAGTGTCATTTATGAAAGTTAGACAAAAGTTAGTAGAGAATTGGTTTTCATAATATTCTATTAATCTATTTTCAAACGTACAAAGACGTTTTCAGTTTAAAAAGAACTTTATTATTAAAACGTATATAACTTTTATAAATATCTAGAATCACTTTTGACAACTCATTACTTAACCAGTTTAATAAATATAACGATATTTATATTTTATTTCATTAAATATATATAACGATTTAAATTAATATTATATATATTTATATGCGTATTATACATACATAGTTTTTATACTTGTACTATACTTTAACTTTACCTTTACTTTACTTTAACTTTAATAATTCACTTTAATAATTCATACTTTAATAATTCATACTTTAATAATTCATACTTTAATAATTCACTTTAATAATTCATACTTTAATAATTCACTTTAATAATTCAAAAATCTATTATAAATAGAATTCAATAGGTTTCATTATTTCATAGAAACTTGAAAATATATTTCTCTAAACTCTCTCAATCGATTTATAAATATTTGTATTATTTCAAGATATTATTAGTATACATAAAATATTACGACGGAGTGCTGTCCGAGTGATTTCAAAATAGTTTTTTTGAATGAGTCGAAGCTAAGGAAATTATGGGTTATAGCTATGGAGGTGATGGGTATGGTTCATGGGTATGCTCGTGAGGTCAATCTAGTGTTTATCATCTCCGTTGCGTCTACGTACTTTCCTGCAATATTGAATCTCAATATTGATACGTTCGTGAATCCGAGGCCAACCTTGCACTTGTTAAATGACGTTATATGTATTTTTACTACGAAATACAGTATTGTGAGTTTCATTTGCTCCCTTTTTAATTGCTTTTGCAATATATATTTTTGGGCTGAGAATACATGCGCTGTTTTATAAATGTTTTACGAAATAGGCACAAGTACTAAAACTAATTCTACGTGAGTTTAAACCAGAAATATACCCTTAGCTTGGTAACATTAAACTACTTGTCTATGTACGGTAGGCGCGAATCCTAAAGATAGATCTATTGGGCCTGACAAACCCCATCCTGACTATGGGATGCTTTAGTACTTCGAGGTTATTTTAAACACACCTGATCTGGTGTACTTCAGAGGGTAAAACATGAACGTTAAGGCTTGTTACCGGGTGCCTACAACTTATATAATACTTTTATACACTTGCGAGTGTACATATATTTATAAACGGAAATCTTGTGGTCTATTAATATATTGAAATGATTGTTATGATAAACCTATGAACTCACCAACCTTTTGGTTGACACTTTAAAGCATGTTTATTCTCAGGTATTAAAGAAATCTTCCGCTGTGCATTTGCTCATTTTAAGGATATTACTTGGAGTCATTCATGGCATATTTTGAAAGACGTTGCATTCGAGTCATTGAGTTCATCAAGATTATTATTAAGCCAATTATAGTTGGATGTATTATGAAATGGTGTGTATGCCGTCAACTTTCGTTGTAAAGAAAGTTTGTCTTTTAAAAACGAATGCAATGTTTGTAAAATGTATCATATAGAGGTCAAATACCTCGCGATGTAATCAACTATTGTGAATCGTTTATAATGTATATGAACGGGTCCTTTCATTAAACTTTTTGATGGTCGAAACTCATATTTTAATTGTAACGAGCAAATGATGCTCGGTGGTCAATTGTTTGAACGGATGTCTTAAAACATGTAAACTTTTGTTTAACGAAGTGGCGTGAAGCCCTTTTGAAACGTTGGATCTTATGTTCGCGAAAATTGGCACTTGTGTAGCTTTGTTAAGTTGGAATCTGCAACAGGGGCGAGCCGCGCCGCTGGCTAAAGCTGATTTTGAGGGTCGAGGGTCTTTATGATCATGAAACAGTGTTAAGCCGCGCCGCGGCTGGGCTGACCGCGCAGCGGGCTAAGCCTGGCAGGCCAGGTTGGCTCATATATAAAAAAAAATAAAAATATTTTCGTGTCGATTAAGAGTTGGGTTGTTACAAAAACCTTAACAAAATCCCAGACTCAAGCAATCAACAAACAGCAGCAAGCTTCCACCAGAAGCTGCCAACAGCCGCCAGCAACAACCGGGTATCGCCTGCGGCCTCAAACCACAACCAACATCGTTTTAGCCCAACGACAACCACCAGCTCCCATCAACAACATCATCAGCAACTAAGTTGCCATCAATGGTTGAGAGCCACAGGTAGCCACCAGACAATCACCAATGGCAGCAAACAACATTCGCTAACCCCTGTCCGCCGCTACCCGCATCCACCAAAAGTCGGCAACACCTGCTAGCAGCCACCGAGAGCCGCCAGCAGCCACCTAGAGCCGCCAGCAGCTGCCACCCACCATGATAGACGCTGGTAGCTATCAAACCACCGTAAACCGCATGATATCAACACAGATAACACACACAAAACCACAACAGGCATATCGAACCCCAAACCCTCACCAAAACCAAGATCCGCCAAAAGTGGGTTGTAGAGTTCCAGCGGAACTCGTCGCCTACAACCACAGAAGGGATGAAACCATCAGCCAGCGGCGGAGAAACGACTTAACAGGCCTCACCCAACCCAAACAAACAGAACAATCCCACCGCACACCTTAAAACACAAGGGGCTTCCAGATGCTGTGCCAAGAACACACAGATTCACCGTCTGGAAGTTGAAAATGATACCGGAGAAGCTAATCGGACCAATACCGTTGCCGGTAAAGGGAAGAGAAGAGTTTGTACCTTATTAAGACAAAAAGCACTAAATCCAAATCATCGACGAGATGTCGGTGGTCGGAGAGACTGACTACACAAGAGGCCGTAAGAATAATATAGTTTTTTTATTATTAAGTATGAAAAGAAAAGATAACGAGAGAGAAAGTCAAAAGAGGGTCAACTTTTTTTTTTTTCTTGTTCTTTTGAGAGTAATTAATAAAAAGTGTTTCATTAATAAAAAGTGTTTCATTAGTAAGATAATACCGTATTTAGTAGTATTATTGTAGTGTTTACTAATTAACTTAATTAATATTTAATATATACTCCAATATATTCTTGGAAACAAAAGAGTACAGTTGTTTGTAACTGTAACAGTAACGTGAGGCTGATAAGCTTTAAGAATCAGCTCTGCAAATTACAGAGCATTTTGTTATGCTTTGATGATTTAATTAATAATAAATAAATAAATAAATAAATAAATAAAAGAAAAATAGCAAAAAAATTTGAGAGTTTGAAGAAATTGCCTTTCTTTCTCTTCTTCATTGCTTGTCTCTCACTGTTTGTGGGTCTTCTTTCATCTACTGAACCCCTCTTTCTCTTTCTCTCTCTCTCTTCTTTTATTGTTGCTTCAAGTTTTTACATCTTCACTCCTGTATTTATTAATACAATTATCAATAATAAATAACATGAGTTATTGTTTTCAATATTTTGGTTTGATTTCTTTTGGGTCTGTTTAAGTTTTGAGTATCATCTTCATGGGATGAATTTAATGGTGAAATATGTTTTATTGGTGTTGCAACTTTATGCCATTGCTACTTCTGCTCTTCTTCAAGGATCTTCAGGTATTAGATTACCTTCTTACCCTTTCCTAAAGTTTTTTTTTCTTTTTTTTTTTTTTGGGTTACTACTAATCAAATCTATCCTTTTCCTTGACAACCTATCTGGGAAATATGTCAAGTTATTATGTGGGTATGATTATTTCAGGATTATTAATTCCTGTGCTTGTGTTTAAGCTACATTGATGCCAGAATAAGTTGTTGTTATTGAATTGTGATTACTAATTGTGGCAATATGCGGATAGAATGTTGATTGTAACAATTTATAAGCAGGTTTTGATGTAGTGAAGGATGATAATAATGATATGATTATTCCATTATTTTGCAATTTATATAGAAGAAACTATGCTTATATTTGATCATTAAATGTCCAGAAATCCATAAAATTGCGCACCTTTGAGAAATTTAAAACAGCAATTCTTGAATTCTTATTCAGATCCATCTAGATTACATTGTGCATATACACAGTGACATCCATTACAGTTTATTAGTATTTATTTAAAATTAAATGCACTACTTAAATTTACTAATTCTGTTTCAGCTTCTCCAAATTTTGAGCCTGCATCAGGACCTGAAGGGACTAAACATCTTGAACCTTCAATATCTCCAAAGACTCCTTTAAATGAACCACCATCAGATGCAGCAGGTATACTTTGACTTTTCAGGTCAAATGTGATATTCCTCAAAGTGAAAATATGTATGAGCTAGGTAGTAGTAGTAGTAGTAGTAGTAGTAGTAATAAACTTTTAAGATATGAGGCAAAAGCAGCACAAAGTTCCCCATCAGGGTGTGCCATAACAAATTTTATCAAGGCGATTCACTCGACTAGAGTTGCAACATTCGAACTTTTATACCATCTTTAAATTAAAAAACGTTGTAGAATTTTATAGGGTATTTTGGGTGCTATTTGATATGTTCATTGAGTCTTATGTTGAAAAGATAAAGAATTCATATCAAATTATATACTCCCTATTTTCTTTGAAGATGCAGCACCAATTATGTCAATTCCAGAAGGGTCACCACCAAGTCCACCAGTTACACAGCCAGTATTGGTGCCACCAATTCCTCAACCGGAAAAGGGACCCACTATAGCATCTCCTGTCAACTCGCCAACCGTATCAGGTAATTTACAAACTGATTCTTGTTTTTAATATAGGACCAGTTCCAAACAAGTTTAGTTTATGATTTTTAGTAACTTTCTTTATAACTCTGATAACACGACTACCTTCAATGCAGTACAAATAACACCACCGCCAAGTGATGCGCTTCAAAGTCCACCACCGGTGGTTCAAGCGGCACCACCAACTAACTCTCTAGTGCCACCATCCATGCCTCTGGCATCACCATCATCATCTACGTCCCAAGCACCGCCACCATCATCCATGTCCCAAGCACCACCACCATCATCTATGTCCCAAGCACCGCCCCCATCATCCATGTCCCAAGCACCACCACAACCCCCGTCCATGTCCCAAGCACCACCACCGTTGTCCATTTCCCAACCATCACCACCATCATCCATGTCCCAACCACCACCATCCATGCCCCAGGCATCATCACCATCCATGCCCCAAGCACCACCACCATCTATGTCCCAAGCACCACCATCCATGCCCAAAGCACCCCCACCATCTATGTCCCAACCACCACCATCCATGCCCCAAGCTCCACCACCATCCATGTCCCAAGTACCACCATCCATGCCTAAAGCACCCCCACCATCTATGACCCAAGTGCCACCCTCAATGCCACAAGCTCCCCCGCCATCTATGCCCCAAGTGCCACCATCAATGCCACAAACACCCCCGCCATCTATGCCCCAAGCGCCACCATTGATGCCACAAGCACCACCTTCCATTTTGCCAGGTGTGCTAATGTCTTCAATTGTGATTTTTTTTACAAAGAATTATACTTGTAACTAATATTCATATATAATTTGCAGAGCCTTCTGCATCGCCTCCAACTAAATTGCCGATGGCATCACCACCTCCTAACTTGCCAAGTAATTGAAAAATTAATTCTTTTATTTCTTCCTTATAAAATGTATATCATTGCTAATCACTATACCTCTCTGACCCAAATGATATTATATTTTTTAATATGATTTAAAACATAACATGTCGTTGGTTGATGCAGTTCCCGTTGAAGTACCGCCAAGCACATTACCAACTTCACCGCCTACACCCTCTTTAATTCCTGTACCTCCTAACTTGCCAGGTAATTATCACTTCATTATTGTGGGCATGTTAGATATTAAACTAATAATAAAAAACTTCAACTCTTCATTTTTCTTGGTACAAAATGTGTATAACGATAAGGTTTATATTTGATCTAACTAATCTAACTAATGATATATTTGATTTTAATTATTATTATTTTTTAAATATATTGAACAGCCCCTGTGGTGTCGCCTCCGAACACATTACCGATAAATTCACCTCCAAGTGCACCTACATCGACCGTACCGCCACCAAATTTGCCAGGTGGGTTCAAATTATTTGCTTATGCTAATGTTCTCTATATATTTGTATCACGTCTTATTCGAATCAAAAGGGTTTTTGGGAAAGTAATTATGTGATGTTTAATAACTAGGATAAATTAATAAACTGTAATCATAATTTGACGTAGGAGATACTTTTTAGTATCTACTTTACTGCTTTAAGTTGTAATAATCTCTTTTGATGGTGTTGAGTGTTTGATAGATTCTGATTATTTGAGAAAATGATAGATAAAATAATAAGGGTATACAAGTAGTTGCAGCTGGTGTGACACCGGCCATCTTCTAAATTATTTGATAATCGTAAGTGTATATATATTGCCTAAACACAAAAAAGGTTATAATTGAAGTTGCAATTGCATTAATCATATAATTACTTTGAAAACGTATCCAAGCACCCTATATGATATGTGTATTTCAGTAGATCTTTGATAACAAACTTTTTTTTTTTTAAATTAATTTTTCTAACTTGTTTCTATGAATTTTGCTAATCAGCACCTGTGGCATCACCTCCAAACACAGTTCCAAGAGATGCACCTCCAAGTCCTACATTGACCATGCCTCCACCAAATTCACCAGGTCAACAAAAATCATTTTTTCATACTATTCATTATTCATTCATTACATTAGTATTAGGGGTGACAATTTCCACCCATTTGAAAAAATGGGCTGGTTTAGGTTGTTGGTCAGATTTATAAAGTTCGCTAAAATAAAAACAGGGCTTCTAAATCACTTAAGTAAAGTCATCAGGTTAGAAAACGTTGATGTATGTTTAAATACTTGCAATAAATTTTGGTATCACAGTGCCTGTTGCATCATCACCGTCTGCACCCCAAAGAAATGCACCACCGCCTCGACCTACAGTTTCAAGACCGCCATCTAGTTTCCCAAGTAAACATAATATATGACTTTGACTTTATGCTCGTTATTCTCTAGCGAATGAATTAGTCATATAAAGTTAATGTTTTTCTTAATTTCATTAATGCAGATCCTGTTGCATTGCCTCCCAGTAACCATAACTTATCCATGCCACCTCCAATTTTACCAGGTCAGCTACTCATATAATATACAACTTGTTCTACTTTCGTTTGTCCTTAAGTAAGCATTATAAGATAATCACGGCATTGGTTTATTTTTCAGAACCTCACATATCTCCCGTATCAACTCCTAGTATTCCTTCATCTCCTAATCGAACAACCAATAACATCGCTCCAATTCAACGTTCTCCGCCTCCGGTGAAAGGTTTGCTTAAACTCCCATTATTTTCTTTCTGATTATTATGAAATATACTTGTACTTTATTATTATAAGGTACTAATAATCAAGAATTTGTTCATGCTTTCTCGTGTAGCTCCAACCTTGATAAAAGCTCCTCCTCCATATTCAAGTTCTAATAAGTCTCCACCTGCAAAATCCCATCCGCCACCATCTTTACCGCCGTTGTATCCCCCACCACCCCCAGGTCCCAAGAGTAGGCCCATTCATCACACCTATCCACCGCCTGACAATAATCCAAGCCACCCCGTTTCTCCACCACCTGACACTAATCCAAGCCACCCCGTTTCTCCACCGCCTGACACTAATCCAAGCCACCCCGTTTCTCCACCGCCTGACACTAATCCAAGCCACCCCGTTTCTCCACCGCCTGACACTAATCCAAGCCACCCCGTTTCTTCACCGCCAACTTCAGGTATGAATATGCACTACCGTTTTACAATGGCATCACACTTTCATTCCATTTTTAAATTGGCGACTGGCCCTTATAATTCATGACTATAAGAATCCAAGTTTCGAATGTCACTTAATCATGGTAGTGTTATTATCGTTCAAAGTCACCCATAGTAACTAAAGATGAAAAGTTTTGTAATTTTAGTCGCATCTGTTTATGCATATTGACTGGCTGAATGGCAGATTTGACAGTGCCTCCTGTTGAAAATTCAGTCCCGCCTTCAATACCACCTGTAAGGTCCCCATCAGTACAAACCAAAAGTAAGTGTTGATTGTTTCTTTATTACATAATCGTAACAAGTAACGCTTACCTATTTATCGTCTTTATATTTGTAAAGTGCCGGTTTTTCCACCACGGATTCCAAAGCCACTTCAAGCGTTACCACCCCCGCCTCCTAACGAAGGTATATAGTTGTTATATAAACCGGAGTAACTTATTTCTTACATTTCAGATTTCTAATTTGTAGATTAAGAACGTTGACTTGGTTTAATTTGTAGATTGTTCATCGGTTACATGCATGGAGCCATTGACCAACACTCCTCCTGGAACACCATGCAAGTGTGTTCTGCCGATGCAAGTTGAGCTCGGCGTTGGTATTGCACTCTACACCTTTTTCCCTTTGGTATCGGAGCTGGCTTTTGAAATGGCTTCAGGGCTTTTCATGAGCTCAAGTCAAGTTCGAATTATGGGAGCAAACGAAGACAACCAGGATTCAGAGAAGACCATGGTTATCATTAACTTGGTACCCCTTGGTGAAAAATTTGATAACTTTACTGCATATGTAACAGCTCAAAGATTATGGCTCAAACAAGTGCCTATCAAGTCCTCCCTTTTTGGCGATTATGAGGTTTTCTATGTCAAATATCCAGGTACCCGACACTTTTCGCCCGTTTCTTTTTAAAGTACAAAGATTTTGGTCAGCTTTCAACATCTTCCACTTTTTGCTAATGTTTTAATTTGACCCTTCTGTTATAAAATGCAACCCAAACTCACACATTTATGTTGTTGATAGGGCTCCCTCCATCACCACCTATGCCAACTACAAATGGTGTAAATGGTGAACCGTATGGTCATGGCAACAACGGTAGGGACATAAAGCCACTCGGGGTTGATGTAAGTAATCAGAGGCGGAGCAATAAGCTAAGTGGCAGTGTAATTTCTATAATATCTTTGTCAGCGGTTGTAGCCGCAATTCTAGTATGTGTCGCTGTTTGGGTTCTACTGGTGAAAAGTAGGGATGGAGCTCATTCGGGACCAAACACTGCATCTACTTTACCTTCTGTCACTAAATCATCAGGTAATCTCAAAAGTAGCACCTTTATGACTACAAAACAGTTTAAGCTCATTTTGATAATTTGACCATTTTTTTATCAAACCGTATTGTATTGTAGGTGTAGGTGCATCTATGAATGGAAGTGGGCCCGAGTCTGCATCACTATCATTTCGGTCTAGTATACATTACAAGGGATCTGCAAAGACGTTTAGTTTGAGTGATTTGGAGAAAGCAACCGATAACTTCAACGAGTTAGGAGTTCTTGGAGAAGGTGGATTTGGGCGTGTTTATAGTGGTGTGCTTGAAGATGGGACAAAAATTGCAGTCAAAGTACTCAAACGCGATGATCATCAAGGGGATCGAGAGTTCTTGGCTGAAGTTGAGATGCTTAGCCGCCTGCACCATAGAAATTTGGTCCGCTTGATTGGTATATGTACAGAAGATAGAAACCGGTCCTTGGTTTATGAGCTCATTCCTAATGGCAGCGTTGAATCTCATCTTCATGGTATCACCAAAACTTGCTTTATGATTATTCTTATTTGTTTATATGTAATATAATATAAATCTGAAAACGAAATACAAATATAACTTTTTTTGAATAGAAGGATTTAGGAGGTTGCACGCACAAAATTTCACTCTGTGAATTTCGACCCACTTGACTGTTTTAAGTTAATATATTCAGTTTGACCTATTCGAAACATTAGAGATGAAAGATACCCGAAGTTGATGCGTTAACTAGTAAATGGGTTAAAATGGCTATCTTAATCTAGAAATAGAGTACTTGACTATCAAATCATTTATTGATTATTGATTTTTTTAATATTTGGTTGAAAATGTGGTTGGGCAGGGGTTGATAAGGAAACTGCACCATTGGACTGGGGGGCTCGCTTGAAGATAGCTTTAGGTGCAGCACGAGGGCTTGCTTACTTGCATGAAGATTCGAGCCCAAGAGTCATTCATAGAGACTTCAAATCCAGCAACATTTTATTAGAACATGACTTCACTCCTAAAGTTTCTGATTTTGGTTTGGCTCGATCTGCTTTAGATGAAGAGAACCAACACATTTCGACACGTGTCATGGGCACCTTCGGGTACATTCTTTTTCCTACAAAATGAGCGTTTAAATGGACTAATTATCGTCATAAAAGATGTTTACTGATCTTGTTTTATTTTTTGTGGATTTGTTTTGCGATGTTAAACCAGATATGTGGCTCCTGAGTATGCAATGACAGGCCATCTTCTTGTAAAAAGCGATGTTTATAGCTACGGGGTGGTGCTACTTGAGCTCTTAACGGGAAGAAAGCCCGTTGACATGTCAATGCCATCGGGCCAAGAAAACCTAGTGGCGTGGGCCCGGCCTCTACTGCCCACACCCGAAGGACTAAACTTGCTTATTGATCCATCACTTCGTCCTGAAGTTCCATTTGACAGTATATCTAAAGTAGCAGCGATAGCATCAATGTGTGTGCAGCCGGAGGTGTCACACAGACCGTTTATGGGTGAGGTGGTTCAGGCACTGAAATTGGTGTGCAATGAGTGTGAGGAAACACGAGACCTGGGCTCTAGAACTTGCAGCCAAGAGGATCTAACATCCATGGACTTTGATCCTCGGAGTGGTACAAGCCCAAGGCCAGGCCCAGACCCAGGTCCATCCAGATCCATGTATCCAAGCTACGAGTCTCCACTAGATGTGGAGAGTGGGATTTCTGGTGTTGGGCTAGATGTAGGTTCATATAGAATAAGCTCGAGTTCAGGCCCGTTGAGGCCAAAAAGACGGTTGCAAGTTTGGGAGAAGATGAAGAGATTTTCGAGTGGTAGCATGACTGATTATGGAGACTTTTTGAGGTTATTATCACGGTCACGTTGACTTTTTTGAGTACGTTTTCTTCCATTGAGCGTCCCGCTCCTCCCTCGGTTAAGAAAGTGAAACATGTTTGGGTCAGCCAGAACCAGAAAATTGCTGCATGAAATGTACAGTAAAGATATAATTGTTGCATTTGTATTGGGAAATGAATTAATTTCCTTGGTATAGTTGTAACTTGTAAATATACAGAGCAGCAACCATTCATGAGGTTGAGTGTATATCCTTCCAAGTAACGTATATTATTATTATTTTTCCTATTATATATAAATAATAAATAAATAGTCTGCAATTACTACAATTTACAACTGAGATTCATACAAAGAATGGTTTAGATTTTGTACCAAAAGGGTGGCAGCAGAAATTTTTAGAAAGTTTCAAATAGGACAAAAAAGTTGGCGAAACATTTGAAATTTACTAAATAAAAATTACCAGAAGGTTCTGTTAGAAATTAGGTATGAAGTTTGGATCGTTCTTGTAACTTGTGGACACTTTCTTTACAAAGTATTTCGATTCAATTGATGTCTAGGTTAAATCAATACAGAGATAAAATAAGAACAAAGATTTGTGTTTTCGGCAACGAAATAACATAATTCTTTTCATCATACAGGTATGAGTAGAATACTGTTTGGGTCGGGTCTGGGTGTTGCCCCATACCCCGACAAGGGGTGGGACGCTACCCCTTGAACTCTGCAATTTCCGTGACATTATCAAGTTAACTCTTACAAGTATATACCCCACAATCTCCAAAACCGTTACCAAGTATAACTTGATAACTCTTGGTTTCTAAGTAAATCACAAAGCTACCAAACTACCTTAAATGACACTATGTTCATCCCTTGCTATCTACCGAAATTATTATCGAAATAGTAGTATATAATTTTGTTAGATTTTTACAAAGATCTACTGATTAAAACAATGAGCTACAAAAACCAAATGTAACAATGCACTATTTGCATTTTGCAACAACTGCAACGGTTTTATTTATATTTTTCCTAGAACCACACACACACACACACACACACACACTCTCTCTCTCTCTCTCTCTCTCTCTCTCTCTCTCTCTCTCTCTCTCTCTCTCTCTCATTAAATAGTTTACCTGGATGCATTTATAACTTATATTGACAACTTTCTTAGCACGTTATTGTAACCAATTAAACATGTAATACTATCTTGCTATCCTACAAAGTTACTGGTTTCTATATAACGTTAAAAACAGGTCAAGATTAAGAGTACAGGGGTACTTTACATATAAACTTGTACTGATGTCATTGATACAAAAAACCCTTAACTATAGCCTCATAGTAAAGAGGGGAGTGATATGTACACAACCATTTTTGTTATGTAGATAACCAAAAATGCTTTATATATTGTACAGTACAATACTGTAAAGCAGAATTGGTTGTGTAGATAACAAAAATAGTTGTGTACATCACCCCACAGGAAATAACCATGAACCATACCAAAAACAGTTTATTTTATAATTATATATGCTACCCTTGCACAATTTTTCAACAAAAATGTTACTAGTAAAAAACTTATATCAACTAATTTTCGCAAGATATATGGATAAAACCATGAAGAATAGCCCAAGTTGTTGAACTAGATTCTTACTTGGCTAGTTTTGGCTCAAACCCAATCGGTATCAACATGTAACGTAAGCAGTAACCAAAAACCATAATCAAAACTGAAGTAGGCTGCCAGCCTCTGTAAACAACGTCGTCGTCAAGTCATTTTACTTTGAATTTGTCTATGAACGTGTACCAGAAACTCGACATATGACAAACCATTTTGAGACTTATCTTCAACCATATACGAGAAGAAACTCATTCCTGATATACAAATTAACTAATATTACAACAAAAGATTGCAACACTAAAGTGGCTTATTATGTGCGTCATATTTTAGTCATAAAAGATCAGATTTTCATGGAAAGTTTGCACCTCAAGGCTCAAACTTGACTATTTTTTAATAATAATAATATTGATATTGATTTTGGGTTAAAAATATTTTCTTTATTTCATATCTTGATTCTTGAATCTGCTTTTAGATATTTAAAACATAGTCATATCAAATAAATTGAGATTGAGATTGAGATTGAGATTTTCGTATACAAGAAAGTAACGTAACTGACCTGACGGGTCTCCTTTCTTGCATAATTTTAACCTGCAAGAAGTAATTATGATTACACAATAGATCATTAGTCAATACTCAATAAGAGCAAAAATCTAGTGTAGCTACGAATGATAAGAACATAAAACACAAATATTGTACACGTACCCTAGATAGTTACATCTCTGGCTTCGTATCTCATTTAAAACTTCATTTAGCTTCTTTGACAAAGGGTTGTCATATTGCTCCAACACAAACTGAATTGTTAAAAAAATTAAATGTCATTCTCAGATTTGGATTATGTTTTATCTTTAACAGCGAATTTTTTAATCCACTTATGAAAAAGTCAATTACTCGATTTGGATTATGTTTTATCTTTAACGGAGGGAGAAACCTCTTTAGCTAAACAGCGAAGGGTGACATAAAATTGATTGAGCATGTTAAATGGACCAAAACTCGCCTGACATGTCTACATAATGCGTACAACTTCCCAACTATGTTATTCAAAGTTTCAGACTATAAATGTAATACAAAAGATTTGGTTATTATATTTAATGGAGAAATCTTATTCACCAAAAATCAACATGCGTCAACAGTAAGTAACCAGTTACCCAATAACCCTCCTGAACCGCCCGCCCATTTTGCCACCTCTGGTGTCTGGTGATGTACCTGGCTATGGATTTCACCAACAGAAGAGATGCCAAACAATTTTTGAGTTATATCAGGATCCACAGAGTCTCCAACATAAATCAAGCAATCCTCCCCGTTTTCGAGAAGATAAATCCCATCATCGCTCACATGTTCAATCGACAGTGGTATAGGAGGAGGAATAACTGATCCCTCTGTTTCCTGTTCCCGTACAAAAATAAAAATAAAAAGATCAAATCACATGTAAATAAGGTGGTACAGACATAGAAATATATTGATCGGTATATATATATATATATATATATATATATATATATATACCCTTGTGTGAAGGTCATGAAGACTAATCATCCTGGGATACACAAGTGGTATTGCTAATTGTACGGAGAGTGGGGTCACATAGTTGATCCAAAATGACCGATCGTCTACATGCCCATCGCTTCTTAGTCCAATACTTTTAGTTAAAGCTGAAACATGTTTGGGAACACAAATCAGGTAACTCCATATCATATCATCATCATATCATTATCATATAGTAGTAATAATTAGCGCTCTTAATCAAATACCAAGAGTGTATAAAGGCAACAATTTGAGTGCCTCTGGAAGAATAAGTTGTCCAGATGACGAAACGGTTGCACAATATTTCCTATAAGAATGAAGAATGCTAATGCAAAGTTCTGTCACCCGATCCCTCACTGCCAATAACGGCGTAAATGGAATTTCATTTGCCGCTGCAACAAAGTATAAGTAGGCGGTTACATCAATTACCTATTTACATTCTACATCTATACAATCCTATAAGCACTGGACCGAAACGGCTTGATCCCTTATTTTAAGCAATTTCAATTATCAACATTATAATAATAAGTAATACAATCCGAACCAAGGAATTTAAAGAATCTGTAACCGAATTTAATGAACATCTACAGATTCTTCAATTTAGGCAGCTTTAATAATGAAAATTATATATTGAGACCTAATAAAGTACCTTGCTTTAGAAAACAAGAAAATTGGGTATCTAAATCAGCAGACCGAAAAAGATTGCTAAGCGTAGGTGTGCATGGCAACGACAAAGTGGAGACACGTATTCTTCTTTGGCCATACACACTAGTATACAGAAGCGCACACTGGAAAGAACATTCTGTTCCATCTTGTAACTTATCGTCATGTTTTAAACTTACCATGATTGATTTGTCGCAATCAACCTGCATATAACTTTTATATTAATTTTTAACAAAGGCAAATAATAATAAAAGTCTAATAATAAGTTTAACAAGAAATTAGAGCCGAGTTTAGTATCAACCGCAGGTAGGTCAACATCGGTGGGAATGCGTTTACAAAAGTTTCCAGAGTATTCTTGTACTTGAAGACCCTACATATAGAATCCAAGGAAGAGCTTGACTAATGTTTACACTTTTGAAGACCATCAGTAGTGGCAATCTCAATTCAACAATGGATCGATTTGGGTTATATTTAGGCATACTTAAAATGCTAACTGTGTTTGAAAACTTGTATAACATACATGTTACTGGACAACCCGTATCAAAAAAGTACCCATTTTGATCCATTACCAAACCCATTTGATTGACCCATTTTGCCACGTTCACAGATTACAGCAAGAAAGTTGAGTCAAGTATATTTCTTTTTAAGAAACAATAGAAAAAACACTCACCTGACTACATCTAACACGCATCACTGCTTCAAATCCTTGTGGCCTTGTGACATTCCATCTGAGATCATTGTAGAGTTTTGCAGGATCCGAACGAGCAGAAAAAGGATGATAATAATATATCTGGTAACCATGCGAACTTATTACACAAAATTATTAAAATATGAGCAAGAAAGCTAACCTACGCGTTAAAGTATTGTCTCAATATGTAACTTACCTGCCCTCCAGTCATTTTGGGGATAACAGAGATTGATGCAATGTCAACATAACTTTGGGTAGTAATGAATACATCAACAGAGACCTGAATTATTCATGATTATATAAATTATCCAGAATAATAAGATTATAATAATTCAAGAGGTTTAAGAAATGAAATTGTAGAAGTTGCACCTGGTACTCTGCAAATTCAATAGCCATTGTCTTCATAGTTTTGTCTACTGGTTGAAGTAACTTATGAGGTTCCTTCAGTTCATATATATATATATATATATATATATATATATATATATATATATATATATATATATATATATATATATAAACATTATCAAATTAATCTCATTTTTTATCAGATATAAAAGTAATAATATTTATTGATAATACCTTGTCTCCTACATAGATATTAGTTCTTCCTTCAGCTTCTCGACCAGAAAGAGCCGCAATACCAACAGAAGGCAGGACTGATACACGATATATATATAATATATAATATAAATATACATATATAATACTAATAAAGTCAGATGATATGATATGATATAATAAAGATACCAAAAGTGGGATTATAAATA